>NW_017731616.1:1159619-1184013 GCF_001890085.2 Hipposideros armiger
AAGAAAGAAAAAGAAGAGGCATTGTAACAAATATCAAATTGTGACTGTAATATCACTATTAAAATAGAAGGATGTCCATGATACATTATTAAATGAAAGGGGGAAGGGAAACAAATTGCAGAGTCCTGTGTATAATGTATTTTTGTGTGGGTGGAGAGGAAAAGAACCCCCAATGTGTGTGTACATAGGTGTGCATCAGTTTGTAGTTGGCTAGGGAAAGAAGCAGAACTATAAAATCCAAACTCTTTTAACATTGGTTATCTCAGCCGACTAGAGTTTGAGGATGAGAGTTAGCGGACTTTTTATTATGTTAATTATACATCATTGTGTTATTTTAAAATGAACATGTGTCACTTTTATCATCTAAAAATCTAGTAAACAATATTTTTATTCAGATGGGAGGTAGCCAAGAAAGGCTCCCTATAGCGATGCTTGAGCTTACTTCGAAAGATGAACAGTAGTTCACTGAAGAAAGAACCAGTAAGGCAGTTTCTCAGCAGGGTACAGCAAGAGCAAAGACACTGAGGCATGAGGCCAGAAGAAGCTTTCTGGAAATCACAAAAACCTGAGGACATCTCAAGCTATGATGATATGTGTGAGTTGTCTCCATCATCACTGAATTCTGACATTTATGGGTTTACATGAGGGTTGGTTGGTCCTATGTGGCTGTGCCACTTTGCATTCCCACCAGCAATGTTTGAGCATTCTCTGTTGCTCTGCACCCTTGCTAGTACTTGGTATTGTCAGCTCCTTTTATTTTAGCTACTCTGATAATTGTGTAGTAGTATCTCATTGCAGCCTTAGGTTTTCATTTCTCTAAAGCTAATGATATTAATCATCATCTCATGTCCATTTTTGCCATCTATACATCTTTTTGCATTTGTGTGTGAAATATCTGTTTAAGCCTTCTGTCCATTTAAAAAATTGGGTTGTTTTCTTATTACTGAATTATGAGAGTTCTTCATTGTATATTATTGTATATATACTTATTAGATACGTGTTTTGCAAATGTTTTCTTCCAGTATATGGCTGGCTTTTTAAATTTTATTTTATTGGGGAACAGCCATGGTCATTGGTTACACATTGCTTTCATGCTACAATGGCATAGTTGACTCTTTTAAAGAGAGTGCAGCTCACAGTGGCCCATGTGGTGATCGAACCGGCAACCTTGGTGTTATCAGCACCATGCTCTAACCAACTGAGCTAACCTGTCACCCCTGGCTTTTCTTTTTCTTAGTAAGTAATTTTTTTTGTTTTTTTTTTTGTTAGCTGGGAATCGAACTGGCGATCCTGTTGCTTTAGCGCTCACACTCTTGAGCGAGCTCTAAATCAACTGAGCCATTCGGCTGGCCCCTTAGTAAATATTTTTGAAAGAGCGAAAATTTTAAACTTTGATGAAATGTTATATGTTAATTTTCCTTTTATGGTTTATATTTTTTTGTGTCCTATATTAAAAAAAAATCTTTGCTTATGTTTTCTTCTAGAAGTTTAAAATTTTTAAGTTGCACATTTAGGTTGAGATTCTTTTTTTCTATCTTTTTTTTATATGGATGTTCAATTATTCCAACACCATTTGATGAAAGGACTATCCTTTCTCCATTGAATTGTCTGAATACCTTTGTCAAATATCAATTAACCTTACCATATGATCTCACATATATGGAATCTAAAGAACAAAATAAATGAACAAACAAAACAGAAACAGACTCATAGATATGAGAACAAACTGATGGTTGCCAGATACGAGAGGGGTTGGAGAGCTGGGCGGAAAAGGTGAAGGAATTAAGAATTACAAATTGGTAGTTACAATATAGTCATGGAGATGTAAAGTACAGTATGGGGAATAGAGTCAATAATATTGTAAAATTTATGTATAGTGTAAGGCGGGCACTAGACTTATCGGTGGGATCACTTCATAAATTATATAAATGTCTAACCACTATGCTGTATACCTGCAACTAATATAAAATAATATTGAATGTCAACTGTAACTGAAATAGTTTTTTAAAATGTAACTAACCTAAAAAAAAAATCAATTAACCTTATATGTGGGCCTATCTATTCTGTACCATTTATCTGTGTGTCTATACTGTAGCCAATATCAGCACTGACTTGATCACTAAAGCCTTCTATTAAGTGCTTCATGGCCCCTCCCTAGTCCCAAAGGTAAGTATCAATTAGTCTAAATCAAGCCTGGTAATTCTATTCCCTTTGTCACAGTCTGGTTTAGGCATGACCATATATAATACATCCTTGGTGGACAAAACCTAAGTGTTATAGATGGCTTCTAAAAAAGTGTTCCTTGGTCTTAAGAAAGATACAAAGCCCAACACATATTCTCTTCTCATGCTGTCATGTGACAATGTGATGTGTGGAGCTGCAACAGCCATCTTGTTTTTATCCATGAAAAGCTAAGAGAAACAGAGAGAAGCCCACCTTCCCTGTGTCCTGACATCATGGAGACCATGAGTTAACCAACTCTGGAATTTCTCTGTCTCCAAACTCCTTGTTATGTGAAATAAAATTTCCTCAACTTATAAGCCACGTTTAGTTGTCTTACGTTACTTGCAGCTGACAGCATTCCAATACAGCCCTTGAGAGCTACAGAGAGGCCTGTGCCCTGTGGTTTAACAATATTCTTTACATTGTCCCATGGTACAGAGTAGGGGCAAGGAGAAACGTGTTGCCTGGGATGGCAAGATAGGTTCCTCTCTATTACCCAGGACCATACAGAGGCTCCACCAAACTCTTCCAATTTTTGAGGAAGTATTATTTGATGCAGCTCATGAATTTCCATGTCTCCACAACAAGAAAAGAAAAACATCACGCAAATAAAGCAGGTATCAAAAGATTGATATTGTTCTTACTACACTTATTTTATTACTGGCCCTGCCAGCACCTTTCTTCTTCAAGGACTCACAGGTAATAATTAACTCATTCCCTAAAGTTAGACACCCACTAAGTTGCTAGAAGGACTCAGCTGGTAGGAAACAGTTGAAAGAAGTAGACCCGAGAAAGCTGTTTAAGCAGATTCTTTTATCTGCAAAAACAAACAAACAAACAAAAAACCAGATAGGCAGGCTACCTTGAGTAACAAAGGTTTTAGTTAAAAATACATGTATAATAAAGGCGATGAAAATGTCAAAGAAATGCAAGAGCATTGGTACTTTTGGGGCCTTACTATAGCAGTTCCCCCTTATCTGTGGCTTCACTTTCCATGGTTTCAGTTACCTGCAGTCAACTGCAGTCTGAAACTATTAAATGGAAAATTTCAGAAATAAACAATTCATAAGTTTTAAGTTGCACACCATTCTCAGTAGTGTGATAAAATCTTGCTCCGTCCCACTCAGGATGTGGATCTTCTCTGTCCAGAATGTCCACGCTGTATATGCTACCTGTCCATTAGGCACCTAATAGCCATCCTAGTCATCAGATTGACTGTTGCAGTATCGTAGCACTTGTGTTCGGGTAGCACTTATGTTACTTAATAATGGCTCCAAAACATAAGAGTAATGATATTGGTAATTCAGATAAGCCAAAGAGAAGCCATATAATACTTCTTTTAAATGTAAACGTGAGTACAGTATAATATTTTGAGAGAGAGACCACATTCACATAACTTTTATTACAATATATTGTTATAATTGTTCTATTTTTTTGTTGTTAATCTCTTACTGTGCCTAATTTATAAATTAAACTTTATCATAGGTATGTATGTATGTATGTATAGAAAAAAACAGTATATATAGGGTTTGGTACTATCTGTGACTTCAGGCATCCACTGGGGTCTTGGAACATATCTCCCCCATGGATGGGGATGGGGGCATTACTGTATAGAGTTTGTTTGCTGGGAAGATCCCACCCAGCTCTAGAGATTCTCTTTGACAAAGGTGCAAAGACAACTCAATGTAGAAAGGATAGTCTTTTCAACACGTGGCGCTGGGACAATTGGATGTCCATATGCAAAAGAAAGAGCCTCAACACACACCTCACAAAAATTAACTCAAAATGGATCATAGACATAAATGTAAAACGTGACACTATAAAACTTATAGCAGAAAATAGAAAATCTGTGTGACCTTGGGTTTGGTGATAAGTTGTTAGATACATGTATTGTGATACATGAAAAAATTGATAAATTGGACTTTATAAAAATTAAAAAACGGTTTCTCTGTGATTGACATGGTTAAAAGAGCTAAAAGAGAAGTCAAAACCTGGCTGTAAGTTGCATATTTGGTAAGGATTCATATCCAGGACATATATAGAACACCTACAATTCAACCATATGAAAATAAATAACCCAATTAAAAATAGACAAAATATCTGAATGGACACTTCACCAAGGATGATCTATAGATGGCAGATAAGTATATGAAAAGACGTTTGACAGCATTTGTTATTGGAGAAATTCAAAGTAAACCACAACAAGATACCATTATATACCTAACAGAATGATTAAAATCCAGAAACTGACAACACCAAATGCTGGTGAGAATACAGAGCAACAGAAATGCTCATGCATTGCTGGTGGAAATGCAACATAGTACAGCCACTTGGGAAGACAATTTAGCATCTTCTTATAAAGTTAAACATAAACTTACCACACCATCCAGCAAATCCACTGTTAGGTATTTACCCTGTGAATTAAAAATTTATGTTCATACGAAACCTATCTATGAATGTTTATAGCAGCTTTATTGATACTCACCCCAAACTGAAAGCAACTAAGATGTCCTTTAACGGGTAAATGGGAAAACAAACTATGGTGCATCCATACAAGGGAATACTATTTAGCAATAAAAAGGAATGAGCTACTGGGTCATACAACATGCATGAATCTTAAAAGCATTTTGCTAAGTGAAACAAACTAGACCCAAAAGCCTACCTGTTGTATAATTCCATTCATATGACATTCTGGGAAAGACAAAACTATAAGGATGGAAAACAGATTAGTGGTTGCCAGGGTTCAGAGCAGGGGGAGTGGTTTATCACAAAGGGGACACATGAGGGAACTCTTAGGCTGATGGAAATATTTTGTATGATAGTAGGGTGGTGGATATATGCATTTGTAAACACCCAAAGAATTGTACATCACAAAGAGTGAATTATAATGTGTGCAAATTAAAAGAAAGTTAACTGTGATATCAGGACTCCCAGGTTGGAATGCAGACTGAGACTAATCTAACTGTATTGCACAGGTGAAGATTATCATATATTTCACTTTACTGAAGAAGGTATGGAGGGAAAAAGGAGCCAACCTAAGTAACTTTGGAAAATGGTGTTTTAACTTGAAACCGTAAAGCTACAGATAAAATACTGTACATAAATATGGTGCTCCTGTTGGTAAATTTGCTTCTCACAGGAGTACATGTTAACACTTCTGAAACTATTTTGTATATACAGAGGCTGCCAAAAAAATGTATACACATTTTAAGAAAGTAAAACTGTATTAAAATTGTAATACTCAATATATACCGATAACAAAAGATGAATACAAGTCACATTTGACTTCTGCAATTACAAGAGTTGCTCCAAGTGATTATCATCAGCATCCAGACACTTCTGATTACGGCAAACTACTGCTTAAGCAACACTGACCAAAGTGTTAACATTACTTAAAATGTGTATACATGTTTTTGGCACCCCCAGTATACCAGGTTAAAAAAAATAAGTAAACAAATGGTAGATAATGGAAGTAGGCTTCTCACTGTCAGAGAAAGAAGTGACAATTAATCAAAGGGAAAATGCTAGAATGAATATTGTGGTGCTCAATTAGAGTTGGAGACAGTATGAACTCATATTTAGTCAGATAGGGAGATACAGAAGTAATTATAGATATGTGTGTATACATAGATCAATATATATTGACATGTTTCCTAGCGCTGTCTGCTGAGAATGCCTGAAAGCAGTACACTTCAGTAGCAATGAGTACATTCAGCGCCCAGAGCTTGGTTTCTAAATACCATTCTCCATTTAAAGGAACCAGGGCTCCTGGGAGAATGGCTGATGCTGGGGTTGGTACAGGAAAAACACAAGATGAACCTGGAGCATTTTGTAGTGCCAAAAAAGTACAGAAATGCTCAAATAACAAAAGAATGATTCCACAACAATGTGAATGTACTTAATACCACTGAACTGTACACTTAGAAATTGTTATGATGGTAAATTTTATGTTATGTGTTTTTACCATACACACAAAAAATGATGAGAGCCTATCAGGGAACACAAAAGCCAACCTAAAAGTGGTCCCAGTGGGCACAGCTGGAAAGATTTGAACAAAGAAATATACCATTTTGCATTCCCGCCAGCATAGAATAATGTAGTATTGGGTTATAATTAAAGTACAAAATAAATATACATGAGCCCATACTGATATATAGAGAGTGATTAAATACATAGGAGAGAAGAGGCAAAATTTCTTACAGAATTCCAAATTATTTCTGTAGGTTTCTCCTCCAGGATGTGAAGCTTCAGGGTGAGCTCGACATAGCGACTTGCTTCCAGGGAAAGGGGAAAAATATTGAGTTGTCAGAAAAGTCATAACGCATTTTTGCAACAAAAAACATAGAAAAAATACGTCATGACTTTTCCAACAACCCAATAGTAACTACTATTAAAGCAGACAGCACGTTAACAAAGTGATCGAGGCTGACATCACCAGTAGTGAGCCATGTTACTCGCATGTACTCCTGATATGATATACTGAAAAGGGCACTTTACCTTTGTGGTCTTTCTCCCCAAAACTCACAAGCCTATTCTAATCATGAGAAAAATATCAGATACACCCAAATGCAAGAATATCCTGCAAAATACCTGACAGTGCCATTTGAAACTACCAAGGTTATGAAAAACAGGAAATTCTGAGACACTGTCACAAACCAGAGAAGACTAAGGCGATAGGACAACTAATTACCATCTAGGATCCTGGATAGGATCCTGGAACAAAAAACAAGAACATTAATAAAAAAACTTGTGAAATTTGAATAAAGTTTAGAGTTTAGTTAACACTCATGTACAAACATTGGTTTCTTGGTTTCAACAAATGTACCATGGTGATATGAGATATTAGGAGAAACTGGGTGAAGGGCAGATCTGTAACTTTTCTTTAAATCTAAAATTATTCCAAAATAAAAATTTTGTTTAAAGGAAAAACTAAATCAAAGTTTGACAATAAAGGTGATGGGAACATCAAAGAAATGGCACCGTGCTAAGGGTCTGGCTGCCTGCCCCTTGAAAAAGTTAAAAATTAAGAGACAAGGTTGGTGGAAAGTAAAGCAGGTTTATTCAGAATGCTGGCATTCTGGGAGGATGGTGCCCTTCTGTCCCAAGGCAATCTCTGTTTCTAGACTGGGCAGAAGATTTTACATGTACACAAGAAGAACAAAAGAAACGGGGAGTTGGTCAGGCAGGTCTGAGGGCTGACATCGCTTCCTGGGATCTGGTCTGTTTTAAGATAATGTTATCTCTGGACTCGGCCACTGTGGCCTGGGGCTTTATGCGTCACCAGTAAAAACTGCAAAGGAGTTGCAAAATGTTGTAGATTCCAGTGTCCAAGCACCTGAGGCTTAAGAAATTGCTCTTTTCGGGTTAGGATTCTGCTGATTAAATGGATTAACAAGGTGTGTGTAGCCTTAAGAACGGAACAAAACAGAGTTCTTAATCAGTGAGGGGAGAAACAAAGAGAAAACAGCTGACTATCCGGTCAGCTCAAACTGCAAGCTAGCTAAGTCTAACTACATTATTGATTCCCCAAGTTTCACCCTTACGGAAACACAAGAACATCCGTACAAATTGAGCCTGTGGCTGAGGGAGGATCCCTCTCAGCTCTAGAGATTCTCATTGGTTATCTGATTGCCCACAAACAGCAGGCATTTATTGAGCATCCCTCCAGTGTGGTAGTTCTCAAATGTTGTATCAGAATCCCCTGGAAATTAATAAAGACCACTAGGACCCAGGCTCATTGAAGTAAACTAGCACTTGGACTTCTGTGTTTTCATACAGTTCCCTGATGATCCTGATACATATCCAAACTTGAGAACCAATTCTCTAGGGCTTTTCTTTTAACATTATCATTCATTCAACAATCATTTATTGAACAACTATGCTATGCCAGCCCATTGTTATTATAGTACTACGTATACAGTAGTAGACACACAGGCAAAGACCTCATAGAGCTAACATTCTAATGTGCAAATAAATATACACTGACTGAGTCTCTTCTTGTATTTCCCAGTTCCATGTCCCCAAAGAGAAAATCTAATTGGCCTAGCTAGTCACCACCGTCTCTTGTTTGTTTTAGGGGGCTGGGGGCAGAGCTCTTCTTAACAGGCCACTGAATAGGTTATTGGTTAGTGTAGGTGTTGGTGGCTGGTAGGTTATGGCGGGCCAGCCGCCACAAGTCGATCAGTACCCGAAGGGGGGAGTGGGAATGAATAAAGAGACACTCACACAAATGCTGATGTGGCCGGTCTTCACTGATGGTGAAGCGCTGAGTTTATTTTTCCTCACCAATATATGCAGTTTGAGTACGTGCAACACTGCAGGTACAACTACGCATTACCTCATACAGAAGCAGATCATTAACTATCTACTGGAGACTTAAAGATCAGGGGGGCTTTAGGGGATTAGCTTCCCAGGACACTTTCTTCCATTAGCCCAGATAGCCATCTATCTATAGTATCTCCTAAGGAACTGGCCATCCTCACCACATACCTCAACAACTTGTAAGCACCCTCCAGGTGCAGGCAGAGACAATGCCTTAGGAGCAGAAACAGGTTAAGCATTAACTGAGCCAGTCTGTAAGGCTCTGAATTACCTGTAACCATGGCTCCCCACAGTAGGTCAGGGGTTCCCCTCTACTCCAGTCTGCTGTGGCTGGTGTTCCACGGCACACTGACCCCCTCCTGAGGTTTGCTCCGTAAGCAAAACAAACTAGGTTGGGAAGAGGCCATTGATGAGGGAGGCCCAACTGGCTGAACATGCAGAGTGGCTATCATGCAAAGGCAGCAGGAACCAAACTTTCCCAGGGCAGTCTGGAGGCAAAAATGTTAGGCTGCACTAGCTGATATGATACAAATGACCCTATCATTTACACTCATTTATGGGAACTCAGAGTTAATGAAACCCAGAATAGACACAGACACATTGTGTCTCAGATACTTCTTCCAGAAAAGTAGATTTCTTCTGGTTTGATTTTTTTGAGTCTGTAGATATTTGCTCTTGCTGGGTTTTGCTTTCCGGCTGCCTGTGGTGTTTCAAAATACAAACTTGCCTGCAACAGATTCCTACTTGAATGGAGACTCACTTGGACAGTAATCTCCCATGTCTTCCCCTCCATGATGTAATATTTGTTTATATTAGCTTTGACAACGTTCTTGGGATTTTATTCTCTGCCCTCTGAGCACATTCCCTAACTAAAAGAGGAAAACTGGCACCATAAAAACTGGAGCAACATTTTTTTAGTCCCAAATCAGGTGAGCCTTGTACGTCACCCTCTACAAATTGCCACTAAAGTGAGAACACAGGTTTTGATGAGGCACAAATAGGAGCAGCAGCAGTAAGTTACTAACTGATCCTGAAAACAAAAGGCTTTGAAGCTCTTCATTATACACATTCAATTCAAATCAACAAACATTACTACTGTGTTCCCAACGCTCAACCAGGAACTGGGGATCTAAAGATGAAAAGATCCTCACCCTGAATGAATGGACCATAAACGGTGTAAGACAGGCCTGTGATGATGATGATGTTACCAGAAAAGAAGAAACTAGTCCAGGAACTCAGAGTGAGGAGAGAGTCATTCTGAATTTAGGGATAAATAACTAACATTTGAGATGGACATTAAGGGATAGTTAAAATTTTTCTAAGAAAAATGTAGGCAAGAGCATTCCAGATGTATGGATTAGCATAAATAACATCAAGAAGGTAAGAAAGTAAACTGTATGTATGGGGAATAGCAGGTTAACCAAACTCTAAATTTATTCAAAGTTCACAAGTTTTTCCTCCACTTGTATGGCAGAAACACAGTATGGCTCTAAGGGAGGGCCGGGAGCTGCTCATGGACTTCCAAAGGCCCACAGCCTAGGTTCTGCAAACCCAGTGTCAGGCCAGTGTCAGGCATCTGGGAAACAAAAATTTTGACCACTGAACACAGCAACAGCTTATTACACCACCATGAAGAGGAGTGTAATTGCCAAGCAGAACACAACATTATCATCAAATCTCGTTCTTATGTTTGTTCCTTTGCATTAAATTAATTAATTTGTTGAATTAGCTGCCAGGCACTCTGCTAAGTATTAGGAACACAGAGCTGACTCCACTGAGGTTCCTGTCGTTGAGGAGCCTAATAACTGGAGATTTGATTCATGTATTTATGTATTTATTAGGCCTCCTAAAAACCTGATACTGGTTTACTGACAGCAAAGAAAGATAAATTTTTAGGTTTAAATTTTAAATACTCTGTTATAGAAACAGTCCATGAGCACTACGGAAGCTAGAACAAGCAAAAACAAAAAAATAAAACGTCTCTGTTACTACCCAGAGATCACTACTGTAACCCTTGATTCATACTCTCCCATATCTTCATGTGTATACATATGTATTGGTATGTATTTTGTTTACAAAAATGTTTTTGTAATGTTTAGAGACATTCTATCTTGTAACTTATTTTTTTCAGTCAATAATTTCGGCTTTTCCATGTCAATAAATTCTTTTCTTGTACTATTCAGTACATATTCAAATTTCCCCAATTGAGCAAAAAATGTCCTTTACAGCTAATTTATCCAAATCAGCCCCCCACCTCAAGACCTTACTTTGCATCTCATGGATATATCCTTCACATATCTTTTAATTCACAATAGGCCCTTTCTTATTATTCTAACTTGATGAAAAGAACTGGCCAGCTGTTCTGAAAGACAGTCTACCTCCTGTATTTAACCTGGTTGCTTTCTTGCCTGTCAGTTTACTTGTTGCCCTGTCCTCTGTATTCCTGTAAACTGGAAGATCTAACTGAAGATGTGATCAAAACAAGTTAAACATTTCGGGCTAGAATACTTCATGAATGATAATATATACTTCATGTTGCTTCACATCAGAACACCCATATTCTGATATCTGGTTGATCCACCACCATAGGTGATAGTCAAATTGACCCCCTGGGTAATGGACTTAACTGGGGGTTTTAGAGGGAAGGGGCAAAAGGAGGGAACAATGAAGTAGCAAACGTGTGAACACAACTTGGCTACCTAAAGGAAATGGGGAACCCAGCAGCAGGCAGTGGAACGCCAAGGACATCCAATTGTACTGATCTTGTTCTAACCATTAGGGAAGGCAAAACAAAAACAAAAACAAAAAAAGAACTTGGTGGGTCCTCCATGACTCTGGGATAGCTGTTTCATAAAGAGAAATTCCCCTTTATAAAAGTGAGCTGAGCAGACACGGTATGCAGTCTATGGAGAGTCACTGTCACTCTCCTCTGTACAACCTGGGACAAAACCCAGAGACCAGGGAGGACGTTCGGTGTGTTTACATCCGCCTCCAGTCTTTTCAACAGCAGCTCTTTTCCTGCCTCTGGCCACCAGGGGGAGCTGCAACCAAGCAACCGTTCTTTCGGGCGAGCAGGAACGAATCTAGATGAATCTTGTCCAACTCAAGACCCCGTATCAAGGTGCCGAAGCCGGATGAACCGTGTTTCTGCTCTCTCGCGAGCGTGAGCCGCCCCCTCCCCGCTATCGTCCTCCGCCCCTTCCACCCCACCCGCGCACGCTCAGGCCCCTCCCAGCGGCTCGCGGCAGGGGGCGCTGTCTGCGGCGTCGCAGCGGCCCTGGCTGCCGCGGAGACGATCTCCCGGCGGGCAGTGCGGCCCGGCTCTCCCGCGGCAGCGAGTGCCACGTCCCAAGTGCTACGCGGAGGAGCGGAGCGGGCGGTGCGCGGGGGGCGGGGAGCTGCGCGGAGCCCGGTCAGGCCACACTGATCGCCCGCCGCCATGGGCTCTTCGCAGAGCGTCGAGATCCCAGGCGGGGGCACAGAAGGCTACCACGTCCTGCGGGTAAGAGCTCCGACGGCGACCCGAGAACGGTGGCATGGAGGCGGGGCCTGACTGCGGGGAGGCGGAGGCCCCGACGGGCCCTTTCCCGAGGCTACCAGGCCCGACCCCGCGAAGGAGCGGCGACCGCGGGCGCTGCTTTGGCCGAGGCCGGCTCGGGAGGCCGCTTGGATCACCCCCCCCCCGGGTGGCCGCGGGGCCCGGGGTTTCCCGCTTTGGGAGGACGGGCTGGAACCGGAGACGGCATCCCACGATTTCATCGCCGGGGGGCTGCCCAGGCGAGAGAGGGACAACCTTGGCTGCTTTTTTTCTCGCGATGTTCTCAGCCCTCGTCCCCTTAGTTCTTAGCTTCCAAAGTTAGAAAGGTTTAGGGTCCAAGTCTGCAAAGAGGTGATGGTGAAGGTATCTCATGAGTTTTCCGAGAAAAGGGAGCCCGGAACCAGCAGACAGGAGGCCGGGGGATGCGACCGCAGGTGTTAATTCACCTGGGCGCTGTCTGAATGTCCGGAAAGGCCAGTTAGGCAGACAAAACGAAATGGCCTTAAAGTACGTTTGACGGACTTAAATTTAGTTGAATTTGACAGTTTTTCCTCTCTTGTGTCGCTCCTAACCTTTCAGATCCTCCTCTTCTACGTTTCCTGGTGGGGAGGAACTTCCGTTCTGTTCTAAAAGTGTTCAGGGTGTGGTGGGGATTAAGGTTTAGAGCCAAAGTGATGAAAAGAGGTAATGGAGAGGAATGTTTAAAAATATAATCCAGATAAAGGAAAAAGAACCTCAGGCACCAGGATGCAGAGAAACATAGTATTTCAAAAGGCGTTAGCTCAGCCCCTGCATATGCACAGCCAGGGTTGAACAAAACATGTGGTCCTTTCCTCATGGAACTAGGCATCTTTAAAAGTAGCATTGATGGCTGTGTGCTGTGACACCTACGTGTGTGGTAACATGATTGACTGTCAACAGAGTGGCCCCAATCTTTAGTGCCATTTCAGAACGTAATAAAGTGTCACTAGATATTAGCTTCTCACGGGCAAGAGCATTTCACCGAAAGCGAGGAAGTACACTTCGTGGTGCTACAGTCATTTCTGCCTTAGGTCCCAGGTTTTAGGTGAGGTAGCGCTGTGATCGATCACCTTTCGGATCTTCAGTATTATCATGTCTCCTTGTCTCTTCACTCTACTAAAAATCCTTCTTGAAGCCACACTCTTGGCTGGAAAGGATGATTTTCGGGGAAAATAAAGGGAATCTGTAAATCATATTACCTTCCTATTTCCTTCAGCTAAGCCAGCCCCCAAGTACCACACTGATGGTGGAAATGGAAAAAGGGTCAGATCGCAGATATGAAGTGAAAGTGGCAGTACTTTTCTCTTTGTTATCTGTTTTGATTTTTGAGTTCTCTGCTCTGGGGTATGTTATCCAGTATGATCAGTTGATTCTTACAGTGACTGATTGTGGCCATGAATCCTTAGGGATTCATGATATTTTTATAATACATGCACTCAATAAAACAGTGTTAGTAAGTTTAAAAAGTCTGCTCGGAAGCTGTACACATCAAAAGGATTCCAATTCAGTGAATTCTGTTAATGACTACATTTGCAGTTAAATAACAAGCTAGAGTGTATTTTCTTTACATAGGTGCAACTCAGTAAATCAGCACTGATATGTATTCTGTAGTGCAGATGTGTTATGAATCTATAAATCTGATTTTTTAGAAGCACTAGGAACAACCTTAGTTTCCAATCTGCATTTGGAGCATAAATGTAGCAAAAGATAAAATACTTTTTTTGTTTGACTTTTATTAGATAGAACTTTAAAATAGTAATGATCTATCTAGTTTAGGAGAATTTTTTAAATGTGTCTGAGTTTCTAACCCACTCTGCCCCCATTCTGTAATTGGTTTATCTTTGTTCTTAAAGGCAAAGTACCATGTTAAATCTCAACAGATAAAAATATCTTTCTCTCATTTGTTTTTACCTAAATGTACAGTGGTATCTTTTGCTGGCTTACTGAGCTTGTGAACCAGAATAAATATGGCAGGATAACTTTGGAATCAAATCACTCATGTTTAAGGGTTCTAGAATGATTTCATTAGAAGTTAATTTTCTTTAATCAATTCCCTGGCCATTTCCTTGTTAGTAATGAAAACTCGTATGACTAGGTTTTGAAATACCAAGTATAGTGACACCCATATTCACTGCTGTTTTATTGTTATTTCAAAGTCCCTATAATTCAGATAGGTTGCGCTTTACATTTTTTTCCATTTTTCCATATCCATTGTTAGATTCTGCTTAAAAAAAAAAATCTTTAGGGACAACCTTGAAATGGTTCCAGATTTTCTGCTATGAATAATGTGCTTTTCTCTTTATGTTTTATATGTTTATGTATTAATGCACATTTTAATTTTGTGATCATTTTGTGTACCCAATTCCCCACCATAGATATCCACCATAGATAGTTTTTTATGTATCCTTTCAAAAATGTTTTATGCATATAAAAGACTCTACCCCCCTTCCCTCTTTTTGCTTATTTGTTTCCTTTTGTAGCTATTGGGATCATATGATACATACTGTTACACACCTTGGTCTTCTCATTTGGTAACCCATCTTGGCAGTCTTTCCATAGCAGCACATAGAGCTCTGCCTCTTGTTTCACTTTGCTCCATAGTAGTCTGTTGTACCATAGTTTGGTTAAGCAGCACCTCCTGGCGTTGGACATTTATTGTAATTTTTCTAATCTTGCTGTTACAAGTACATTTCTGCAACCTTAAATCCTACCTTTTGTTTTACTTAAAATACACATTTTTCCCCAAATTATTGAATTTTAATGTTGTCTGTTTATGTAAATGTTGATCTTCATTTTAGTAAATTAATACATTGCTTTGATTATCAGCACATGTTCATTAGAGATCATTTGGATAAGTTCAAAAAGTATAACAAAGAATTGAAATTACCTGTAATCCTCCCATGGAAAGGTAAATACTGTTGAAGTATTTTTCCTAGTCTTTTTCCTGTGCCTAACATTGCCCGTTAGCCATGTTTCACAAAGATTTTGAATGCTATGACACATTCAAGTACAGTATGGTCAAAAGTTATCATAAGATGTTAGCTTTATAACCTAAATATGCAATAGCTCAGGAATTGTTAAATAAATCAGGGCCTAATTACAGATTCGAATATGATGCATTCAGTGAAAATTGTGTTTCAGACACTCTGGACATAGTTATGCCTCTCTGTGTATGTCCATGTATATTCGAGGGCCCAGGAAAATAAAATGTAAAGGTGATAAGCCAGGCTATTAAAAATATTATTGCTGGGTGGTGACATATTTATATTCCTTTTAAAGTTTTTTTTTTTTTTTGGTCTGCTGAGCCATCCTGCCACCTGTTGGCAGCTCAGCAGCTGCTCGGGCCAGGACTCGAACTGCTGTTGCTCAGGGCTCACACTCTTGAGTGAGCTCTTAACCAACTGAGCCACTCGGTCGGCCTTATTCCTTTTAAACTTTAATGTATTTTTAAATTTCCACAATGATCATGAAAATTTATATATTCACAAAAATATAGTTATAAAAAGTTATTTCTAAAAAGTGGACTCCTACTGGAAGATTTTTTAATTTGTTCAGAAGTCTTTTAAAAATAACATATTTTAGATTCCCTTATGCAATGAGTCCGATTCCATGTTCACCATGTGTACCACTTTTATTCCCGTCCTCTAATTCTTACATTAGACAGAAAGAATGTTAGTCAAGGCTAGTTTTGTTAGAGGTTGCTATGAGTTATTACATTTCAAGTATGTCAAATGCAGAACTGTTGCCTAGAGTTTCCACTAATTATCAAGTGAATCCAACAGGGCCATTTTCAAGTTACATTTTTGGAGTTTCCTCATGGGTGCCCACTATAAGATCTATTTCTAAATTAAAGTATTCAAATTAATTCCATTGTACACTTAATACTTTTTGAGATGGGGATATCTGAGGATATTCTGAAACTAGTGTTCACACCAATATGGGTACATGGAAAATGTCATGTTCGCTATTACTTATAATTGCCTCCAACAGAGTTCTTGAGGTGATAGATTTTTGTAGGAAAGGACACTGAGATGAAATGTGTCTCCAGTGTGATAACAGGCCTTCATCTGCTGAGCCATTTGCTGCAGGCCAGGCAATATTAGTTACTGTCCTTACAGGAGGAGGTGACAGTAAGTGGAATTATTTCCGTAGAAAACAGAATACCTAGACCATATCTCCTATTATATGGACTTGCTCTTTTTATATGATGCCTCACTAATTACATGAAATCCTGCAGGATTTCAACTTAGTATTTATTTTGAGAAAGTGAATTCTCAACATTTGACAGTCATATTTTTTTTATTTTACTAACAGTGTTTCTCAAACTTTTAAAACTCATGCTTCCATTTGAAAAACGTAAGGCCGGCTGAGTGGCTCAGTTGGTTAAGAGCTCGCTCAAGAGTGCGAGCTCTGAGCAGCAGCGGTCTGAGCTGAACTGCCAACAGGTGGCAGGATGGCTCAGCTAAAAAAAAAAAAACATAAATATTTCACTACTACCCTCGTGCCTTCTCACTCATTCTGCAGACAACAGGTGAAAAGAAAACAGGGGTTTTTTTATGTGTTCCTCCAAATAAGTTATAATTGAAAAAGCTTTATGTATACCACCTAAAGATTCTGACCTGCTCCCTAAATAAATCTCTTATAATAAAAGGCTGTGGAGTTTAATAAACATTCTTGAAATTGCCTTTAAATGTAGGAGTCAGAATATTTCAGTTTGTTAACACCATGAAATACAAAGTATGGGAACCTTAGGATACTTTTAGGAATTGTAAGTACCATCAGAAATAAACATTTCCCTATATAAATAGGCCTTGAACAAATACAAACTTTCATATTTTTGTGACGAAGTATGGACTGTCATTCTCAATATCTTTATTGGGGGAGACCAGCTGTTGGTATGGTTTTTGTCTCTGGTCTGTTAATAGAGTGCACAGCACCAGCTCTATAGCACTTTCTGCGTCAGATAGTCACAGTGTTTTTAAAAATAATTCCCTGAAATTTACATAGGAATTGAACTTCAAATAACCACTAACATCAGTACATTCATTTCGCTGGCTTTAATATTCTACTAAAAGGATTATATTATTTTGATTCACTAATAAAATATTAGTTAACCTAAACTACAAGAGAAAACACTTATTCATAAAGGTTTGATATGTCTTTGGAATCTGACTGTAAATTGCTTTACGAGGTGTGATTGATTATTAAGTAAGATGGCTTTTTTTCAAACAACATGCAGAGCCAAAGTAGTTACTTTGAGAGACTGTACATATCCCTCTTGGCATTGCAAATAATTTACTGCAGCATGAAGAGAATGATGGTGGGGGTTTTTGTTTTTTAAAACACCAATGAGAGATCATTCAAGCACAATATCAGCAAATAAGGAACGTTGTCACCTTGTGGGCATGAATACATTGAGAGACTCATAGTAGACTACCAGAGACCACCTTTGGAATCACTGGATTCTAGTCTCAGCTCCGTCACTTCATTGTGTTTCCTTGGACAAACCTTTAAACTTCTTTGAGCCTCATTCCTTTTATCGAAAAGTGGAGATAATAGTAGTGCCTCCTTTACCTTTTTTTTTTTTTACTAAAAATCATATTAGATATTACATATCTAAATATTTTGAAGAAAATTGAGCACATTAAATTTCTTTATTGAAATAATGCTGTCCACCCCATTTGGTATCCTGAGGATTAAATGAGATATTGCATGCAAATCATTTAGCATTGGATCTGGAATGTGATAAAAACTGAGTAAATGTTAGCTGATACCTTTATTATTCGTATTTGTATTATTGTATCATCCATTAAAAACTATCATAGTGGCAATACTAGTTAAAATATACTTTGTAAACATTTTAAGTAGTATTTCCATTAATCCATCATTCAGTAGCTACTTTTTGTCCGTGTACTTAACCCTGTACTTTTCTGCTATTTAAAACATAAGTTTTAGATCACCTCTGACCCATTCATTTTATAAATGTGCCTGTTAATTTTTAAGGATCCTCATTTTTAAGGATATCTTCTTTCTGTTTTTTAAAAAATGAGTACCAGTGTTCTTTTTTTCATTGCTTTGCCTCAGTGTGACTAAACACATAAATTAAAATGACTAATAAATGAGTATGTTATTAAAATGACCTTGTTGGGTTTGACCTACACCATGGAATTTATAGATATTGGGTTGTCGGAAAAGTCGTGACACATTTTTGCAATGAAAAACAGGAAATATATGTCATGACTTTTCCAACAATCCAATAACTTAGCAACAGTTAGACCTACTTCATGGTGAGTCATTAAATCTTAGGGACTATCTAGTCAGCCTCCTCACTTTACATCTAACGAAAAGGAGCACAGAGAGATTATTGCCCAAGGTTACACAGCAAGTTTTCTTTCCCTAAGAAACAAATACCTACGTAAGTTGGTATTTGAAGAGGATAAAATGAGGTGACAGGTTGTGAAAGTTTTTGCTTCTTTTGGAGCAGACTTCACTTTATTTCAACATTGATTTACTAATATACAAATATTTTCTACGAAGCTATTATGTAATGATGGGATGTTTATTTCCTTTTAGTTACCATTAGAAGTTTATTTCAAATTGCTTCAACATGTTACAAGTTACCTCATATGTTCATTGTCAGGAGAACATGCTCTTTGAGTTATTTTGGTAGAACACGTGAGGAGAATGTTTTAGCAGGTGAGGCTTGAATTTGTCTAGCATACGCAGAATTATTTACCACACATTTGTGGTCAAGTCCCAAATAGGAAATGGGCCCTTTTTAGACATAGAAGAGCTCCCCTGCTCCAAAAGTGTGTTCCTTATAATCCTGAAGGATTTAGAGTTGAGTTTATTACATCACATTCCCAAATCTTTTCCCATCGTTTTGATAACCTAAACACACTCATAACATGAGGCTGTATGTGTATAGTTAAAATGAGTCATTTAGGTGTTACTTGTATTGAATTTTGTAGTCTTGTTTAAGACCTCTACTGTTTTAAAAACAGTACAAAAGTGAGAGTGTTAATATTAAATTGAGAGCTAGAGGAGATGATGCTGTGGACAGAAAGTCATTCAAAGGGACATTGTCTACCTTTTATGTGTGAAAAGGAATTGGTGGTGCAGTAATAAAGAGGAGACAAATTCCATTGAGTCAATTTTTGAAACATCTCCATGGTCAGAAAACTTAACACATTGTGGACTGGTGACGCAGATTTGTGTCTATTCACTTAAATGCCCCGTCCTCAATGTGTTAAGGAAGATAATTCATATACCAGCCAGAAACTTTGAGTAAGTTTATCTTTGTATGTCACCTTATATTACCTAGTCTGGGATACCCTGTGTTCTGAAAGAAACTTCGTGGTTTCCTTTGTTACTTTAAGGTAACAGTTCTGTATCCCTCAGCTGGAAGTACATAAGTAAATGGACCAATGCAGTTGGGAAACTGCCTTCTTCCCCGCCTCCCCCCATTCCACCCAAACTTTTCTTCCCTACCGCCCTGCTATCCCTCTCTCCACAGAGTCAAGATGTAAAAGAGAGAGAGGGGTTCATGCGAAATGACCCAAATCTAGTGTAAAGCACTATTATACTTTTAATCCCAGAAGAAAAGATGGATGCTTCACTCTTTCGAAAGCAACGAATATAGAACCATTCGGTCTGGGCACAAAGAAAAATGCAGGCTAAATCTGGTAGAACTTTCTATTGATCCAGAATCAGGTGAGGGAAAAGTCAAAAGTTTAATTATTCTTTTTACCTGGAGTTTGAATGGACAAAACAGTTAATGGTATCTTATAGGGCATTTTTTTTCAAACTTTGTTACAGCTCAAAGTAAACATATATTTGCATTGCAACTTATGTACTACATTTCATGAAAAATACCCTCATTAAGTCATGAATTTTTGATATTTTTCTATTCTGATTTTTTTCTATTTTGACATTGGTCTAGTCTATCATGATCCACTAAATTGATTTCAGAACCCACTGAAACTTGCCATCGTAGTTGAATGATACCACTTTAGGGATTAATTTATGTATAGTTTAGTGCTTCAAAAATCCAGCCTCTAACCACTGGTGCTAATTTCTTATGTAATGGGGGTGGATGCCCCTTCACTGTTTGTTCAGTTTCCATCATAAATTCATTTTTTGCTTCTTGAGTAAAAAATGTCTAGCAAATTTCATCTTGATGTTTTTTCGTGAGTGCTTATGAGAGAAGTATTTCTTTCATGTTGTGATGTTTATTTTGGCAAGATAACTTCAAAATGTAAAATTTGAACTCATGTAAATGCCAATAACTTCAAAATTTCATCTACCTGCCCATGTTTTGGTAACATTTCTTTTTGTAATGATCATTTCTTTTTGTAAGCATAATTGCTCTTTAGTATTTTCAGCTGTTTCATTATGTTTCTTAATTGTTCAAAGTAAATCATGTGGCATGAGGAATATTGGAAAAAGTGCAATTTCAACATGCTTGTTAGAACTCTCAGGGAAAGGGTTTGCAAAGTATTGATTTTTTTTTTAAATGGAGTGTTTACTGATTTAAGTATCAAAACTATGTTATACGAAAATCCATTTTTAAAATGTATTGTGTGCTTCTCCAGCATTATAGATAAGTTCTAAATACATTTTAACCTCTTCATGTCTTAATTGTTATGATGACTGTCAATTAATATGCCATATTGGAATACAAATCACATAGTTGTCACCTAGACCTGTGCTATCCCGTATGGTAACCTCTAGCTACATATGGCTATTTAAACTTAGATGTCAATTATTAAAGTTAAGTGAAATTAAAAGTTCTGTTCCTCAGTCACACAAGCCACATTTCAAATGCTTCATAGTCACATGTGGCTAGTGTTTACTGTTTTGGACAGCACACATACAGAAGATTTCCATCATCACAAAAAGTTCCATAAATAACTTAATGGCAAAGACTTTTTTCAATTTTTGTATTGCCTACAACAAGACAATCACAATTACACGTTTTATGTAAGTACACAGTAAGTACTCACTAGGTAGAATTTGGTAAGCGGCTCAAGACTTGCTTTTTTTTATTTTTAATTTTATTTTATTTTTTTTTTATTTTTTTAGCTGAGCCATCCTGCTACCTGTTGGCAGCTCAGCAACTGCTCAGCTCGGGCTGGACTCGAACCGCTGTTGCTCAGAGCTCAAACTCTTAAGCGAGCTCTTAACCAACTGAGCCACTCGGCCGGCCCTCTTTTGATTTTTGACACTTTGATTTTTTCTTATTTTCTGCTAGCTATCATTTTTTCCCCCTATAATTAAGTGGCAGTAGCATCTCTTTCCTCTTTCAGTTCTTATGGCTATTACTCTGCCTGTTGGTGACTTGGAAATCAGATAGTCAAACTATGTAAAATAAATGGAAATAGAACCTAAGAGTGATCTTTAAGTTACCTTGTGAGGAATGATTGTAAGGTATAGAAATATCTAATCACTACGTTGTGACCTGACAATAATATAATATTGTATGTCAGCTGTAATTGAAAAATTAAAAAAAAGAATGAGCAAGGTAAGCAAATTACTTTGTGGTCTTTACATTGCCTGCTCAGAGTCCTTTTAGACTTAATTGTTGGTTTTCAAATTGTGTTCCTTATAGGCGAGGTGTTGGGTGTGTTCTTAGATTGTAGTAATTTCATTTCTACTTTTTGGATAGAGGGAGCATATCTTAAATCTTTTTACATTAAAATGCCATAAGTGTACAGCTTAATGCATTTTCACAAACAACACACTTGTGTAACCAGCATCCCTTCTCCTTCCAGTCATACCCCAACTACTCCCCGACACCCCATCCCCAACCCCCTACCCCCGAGTGATACTATCCTGATTCTAACAGCATAGATTAGTTTGGCTTGTACTTTTATATAAATGGAATCATGTTACATATACTCATTTGTGTTTGGCTTCTTTGCCTATGAGATTTTTTTTTTAAAGATTTTATTGGGGAATTAGGGAAGGGGAACAGTGTTGAGGAATTAGGGAAGGGGAACAGCCAAGTTGTTGTCCTTCAATCTTAGTTGTGGAAGGCGCAGCTAGCTCAGCTCCAAGTCCAGTTGCCATCTGACCACCTGTGGTCAGCTCATGGCCTCTAGCTCAAGGTGCTGTGTTCAATCTTAGTTGTGGGTGGGCATAGCCCACCATCCCATGCGGGAGTCAAACCAGAAACCTTGTTGGTAAGAGCACATGCTCTATCCACTGAGCCATTAGGGGGGCAGCTAAGCTCAAAGTGCTGTGTTCAATCTTAGTAGTGGGGGGCGCAGCCCACCATCTAATGCGTGAATCGAAGTGACAACCTTGTTGTTAGGAGTATGTGCTCTCTTGAACTGAGCCATCCTGCCACCTGTTGGCAGCTCAGCGGCAGCTCAACTCGGGCGCAGCTTACTTGCCCATGTGGGAATCGAACCAGTGACCCTGTTGCTCAGAGCTCGTGCTCTTAAACAACTGAGCCAGCCACTTGGCTGGCCCTGCTTATGAGATTTTTATTGCTTGTGAGATTTACCCATGTTGTGTATTGCTGTAGAGCTTTCATTTCATTAATACATTTTATGTCATTGAGAGCATATATGAAAATTGGTCTAGTCTGTTGATGAGCATTATGTTGTTTTTAGTTTGGGGCTATTACAAATAGTGCCTCTGAACATTACACTGTATATATCTTGGAGAGCATGTATGCCCTTTTCTATTGCGTATACTAAAAAACAGAATATTTGGTCAAAGGTGTGCATATTTCAATATTAATAGAAATTGCCAAATAATTTACTAATTTACATTCCCACCAGCAGGTTTCTGATTGTTCCATATCCTTACTAATGGTATTTTCCATCGTTTTCATTTTGGCCATTCTGATAGCTGTGTAGTGGTATTGCAGTGTGGTTTTAATTTGCATTTCTTTGATAACTATTGAAGTTGAGCACATTTTCATATTTATTGGCCACTTCAATATCCCCTTTTGTTTAGTGTCTACTGAAATCTTTTCCCTATTTCTCTATTAGGTTATCTATCTTTTTTAGTAGTTTTATTGATATTTAATTTGCATACCATTTAACCCAACCTTCTAAAGTATACAGTTCAGTGACTTTTTAGTATATTATTAACAGAGTTGTGCAACCATCACCAGTATCTAATTCCAGAACCTTTTTGTCACCCCAGAGAGAAACTCCGTACTCATTAGCAGCTACTTCCCGTTGCATTCCTCGTACCCCAGGCCCTGGCAGCTTCTAATCTACTTTATGTTTCTATGGATTTGCCCTTTCTGAACATTTAAAATGGCATCATACAATATATGGTCTTTGTGACTGGCTTCTTTCACTTATAATGTTTTTCAAGGTTCATTCATGTTGTAACATGTTTCAATACTTCATTCATTTTAATGCTAAATAATATCCTGTTCTATGGGTGTACCAGAATTTGTTTATCCATTCATCACCTGAGGAACATCAGCTGAGTTTCAATTTTCTGATTATTATAATGCAGCTGTGAAATTTGTGTATACAAGTTTTTATGTGGACATGTTTTTCTCTTGGTTGTATACCTAGGAGTGGAATTGCTGGGTCATATGATAACTGTGTTTAACATTTTGAGAACCTGCCAAACTGTTTTCCACAGCAGCTGCAACATTTTACATTCCCACCATCAATGTATGAGGTTTCCAGTTTCTCCACATTCTTGCCAACCCCTGTTACTATCTTTTTTTGTGTTAGCTGTTCTTGTAGATACGAAGTGGCATCTCATTGTGGTTTTACTGTCTATCTTAATAATTTGCAGTATTCTAAATTTGTTCTGAATACAGTTCCTTTGTTGAATAGGTATTGTACTTTTTCACTCTCTTAATTGTCTTTTGATGAGAAGTTTGTAGTTTTAGTATAGTTTATCTTATCATTTTTTTAAGTTTATGGTTAGCATTTTTTGTGTCCCATTTAAGAAGTCATTTCGTACTTGAAGATCTCAAAGATATTCTGTGTTTTTCTCTAAAGGTTTTATTGTTTTGCATTTGACATTTAGACTGCAATCGGTCTGGAATTGATTTTTGAGAGACAACATTTAAAAAAATAATTTCTCTTCCTAGCTGGCTAACATTTTAGGTCCTTTTTTTTTTTTTAAGAGATAGTTAATACATAGTTAGAAAAATAATGCACAGGCCGGTCGAGTGGCTCATTTGGTTAAGAGTTGGCTTAAGAGCATGAGCTCTGAGCAACAGGGCTACCGGTTCAATTTCTACATGGACCAGTGATGCTGCGCCCGAGCTGAGCTGTTGCTGAGCTGCCAACAGGTGGCAGGATG
>NW_017731616.1:1186945-1188563 GCF_001890085.2 Hipposideros armiger
CTGGTGATTCCTTCGAGTGTGTACTTCATTTCAGTTATTGTATTCTTTAGTTCTACCTGGTTGTTTTTTTATGATTTCTGTATCCTTCTTTATGTCCTCCTTAAGTTCCTGAAGCAATCTTATCATCAGTGTTCTAAACTCTGTCTCTGAAAGGTTGTTTCATTTAGTTCCATTTCTTGAAGTTTCTTCTGATCTTTTACTTGGGACATGTTTCTTTGTTTCTTTATTCTGGCTGTCACTCTGATTGCTTCGATGTATTAGATCACCTAGAAAGACAAAAAACAAAAACAAAAAAAGAAAGAAAGAGAAAAAGAAAAAAGAGAAAAAGGGGGGGGAAAAGGAAAAAGAAAGAAAGGGGGGAGAGGGGCTCTCCACCCGCTTTAATCTGCAGACCACTTGCTCAGCAATAGAGAGATTCTGGGCAACTCAGCACCAGCTGTTGGAGGGGAGGGCTCAGTGCATCATGTGCCGAACTCCCTCTAGACTTGAAGTAAGCTTCCCACAATTAGTTGCTGTGTGCTCTGGAACCGTGCTTACCACCAAAAATCCTCACAGGTTGTTGCAGGCTCTCTGCTGCTTGGAAAAACCCTCTGTGGCCTGTGGAGGTAGGTGCCAGGGACCAGGGTCTCAGGGTGCCCATGGCAACACAGCTCTAAGTGGGCGGGGCAGGCCACAGGATGTGGTCAGTGGCCCCCACCAGGTCAGAGCCGCATGCACTCCTGCATTGGCAGCCAGCCCACACAAACTTGCCTGGAAAGCCCCGGCCGAATCACTCAGGCGCACAGCTCGCGGCCCTACACTCCCAGGAAAACTCCCTGTCTCAGCCTGTCCCAATCAGCAGGGACCTAAGGCGAGTCGCTCACTTCCAGGTCCCAATAAGCAGCCTGTTGGAGTCGGAGCACCTGCCAGGCATTTCCCTGGCTACGCAGCACAAGCAGTGTGGAGGGTGGGGAATCCAAGGCTGCATACGCACGTACACACGTACTCCTGCGCCAATTCCAGCAGACCAGTGCAGTCCCAGACCTGAGCCTCTGTGGGAGGGCCCAGTCCTGAAAAAATGGCGGCCTCCTGTGGACTACTCGTGTGCAAGCGCCACACCAGGGGAACAATGGTCCCAAAAACCTCCAGCTCCTGCGCCAAAGGCACTCAGTTCAGTCCTTCACGCAGGCTCCTGGGCCCCGCTCACAAACCCACTCCCTCCACCAGGAACCAGATGAGTGCTCACCAGCGAGCAAGTCGGTTTGCCGGCTCTACTGGTTCTCCAGCCGCCCTCAGCCTCACTGAGTTGAGCAAAGAAGTTCTCACTATTTTCTACTGCCAGCTATCGTAGAACTCCTCTTCCCAGAAAAGTAACTCTGGGGTTGTGAGTGCGGTGTGGGGCTGGAGGTTCTCACCCCCAACCGGAGAAGCCTCACCTCCGCTGAGGTGTCCCTCACGGGGTTTGCCCTCTCTCGTCTCTGCCCCTCCTACGAGACTCGATGTGGCCTCCTCTTTAAGTCCTTCGTTTAGAGGTACTGCTCATCTAGGGTCCAGGGAACTTCTGAGGTTGAATATCTTATAAATTATTTGTAATTTTGGTGTGATCCTGGGAGGCAGTCGGCACAGCGTTTGTCTAGTC
>NW_017731616.1:1190868-1215791 GCF_001890085.2 Hipposideros armiger
CAACTATAGGAGAAGTTTGTACCTGGGTGAAAAGATCCTGGGATAATATCAAGATTTAGATCATTGTCAAGTCATGTAAGCAGTGTGGCATTTCAAATGCCATAGATGGAACTGAGGACTAGGCAATATATGAAGACAGTGATTCGTCATCAGACACAGATGAGGACAAGCTAATGGTTGGGAGTTTGACAGTGATAAGGAGTTGTATGAATGTTATGATGAATAAGACTTGAGTTCAGTAACTTTATGTAATACATTTTTTTCAAATTTCGGGCCCCAAAATTAAGGTGCGTCTTATACATGGGGAAATATGGTAGATGGTTATAATTATTTGCCCTCAGATGGTGATTGCAGAGTTAGGAAGATGAGCTTAAGATTTGTAGGACTTATCATATGTCAGAGACTTAAACTAAGCATTTCATAAACTTAAACTCCTTCAATCTCTACAATAACCTTGTAAAAGTGGTGACATTACCCCTTACTTACAGATGAAAAAATCTGAAACCCTGAAAGATAAGTAAACTTTCCCAAGCTCACACTGCTAATAAGTATGCAAAACCGTGGCTGAAAACCAAGTAACTCTAGCTCTAAAATTCTATCTTTTCATGTATATTTTTTTCAAAATCTTATAAAGTCTTAATTAAACTTTTGAATTTAACCTATTCACCTTAAGTTGCTATGATATTTGACCCAATAATAAATATTAAGTAGCCTATGTAGCCAGGTGTAGGGGTGTGTGTGTGGGGGGGGGCGGGGTGTTAAGATGGTTTAAAGGAAGCAAACCATGAATCAACAAGAGATCTCATAGAAAGTATTGAAGTGGTAATCTGATGCTTCAGAGGTTAGGTGCCTAAGAGATTCTTGTCAGTGGATAATATTGCTAGAGAAACTTACCTGTGTGGATGTTTAATTTGCTGTTTTGTATCTTATTTTCCATGCTATGAAATGTAGGAAATTTCCTTTAAGTGTATTGGGGTCAAAGGGAGCATTTCCCTAATCTCCCTCTACTGGCTTCCTAGCAGAAGTTAAGATACCTAGTGGCTAGAATTGTGCTGATACTAATGATACAAATAAATTTAGAAAAGAAATTAATTTTAGAAACAGGAGATTGATGTTTGTAGCAAATGAAAATGGGACAATAGAGAAAGGATTATTTAAGTTTATTTTGTAATCCAAAGTTTGTTATTGAATCTTTTCTGAGCTATGGGGAAGAATATGTCTAAAGGTATTAGAAACTTGACATTTCAAACAAATAGCGGTAAAAACTTTATACTGGGAGGGTGGCATGATAAGAATCGGCATCTGAGATCAACTTTCTGAGTTGGTGATGACATTACAAAAGCACTGTCTTTAGCCCTTCTTTAACTAAAAGGTCAACTTTTGGCAGCCTCAATGGAGAAATCTGAAATTGATCAATGGACTAGTTGGTTTCTAGATAAAATGGTCATTTGGAAACAGAATTAGACATGGACACTATTAAATAAAACCTTCACTCTGAGGGAGCTCCTAGAGTCTGTGCTAATTATCCTCTTTTCACACCTGAAGCGTTTTACACCTATCTAATAGGCAACTAATAGGCATTTCACACCTAGTAGATCCTGACTGTTTCTCAACTGACTGTGACTTGACCTCACTTTTTTCTCATAATAGCTCCAGGCAGCCACCTTTTTCCTTCCAGAGTTGCCATTTGAGAAGAAGTCTATCTGCCATTTTAGATTCTAGGCATTTTACTTGGTGATATGTGTAATATCCCCCATTTAAGAAAACAGTATACAGCAACTAAACAAGTGTGTATTGATTATTTTTTATTAGATTTAACACTTTTAAATCCCTTTGATATTTAACTTTAATTTACAAAAATAATTTAGTCCCAACTTTGCATAAAGCAAGATCAAACAGTTTTAGTAAGTTAAACATTGAACCATCTTTACAATGGACAGCTATTTCTTACAATGACAAATGAAGATTTGTTTGTTTTTTTGTTATGTATTTATTTTACTTTTTCAGAGGCAATGATAGCATAATTGGGCTTTAAATAAATAAAAGGTAACATTAATCCAAGAAGTAATGAATGTACCATGAATCCAAGAAGTCAGGCATTAGAGGGACGTATTCTGGAAACATTCTGGCTTCCATTTTTAAAGCATTAAAAATATTTGTTACTGTGTAAATAGTTGCAGATTTGTGTATGGATGAATATGTGTATCTGTTATTTGTATAGCCTTAGAATTAAGTATTATAACTGTTTGGACTATTGCAGAAAATCAGCCTACAAATATCAGTGCAAACTTCATTTTCATAAGGTCGTTTTGGCAGTATTTAATAACATCAAGCAGAATAAAAATTCCTTAAAACATTATGAAAATATTTTAGAGGAGAAATGCAAAATGCATTGTATTAACTTTTTGGGGTTTTTTATTTTTTTGTCATATTACTATTGTTAGTTGCTAATATTTTTAATACTGCAAATTTAGAAAATTTAATAAGTTTTAATCCATTTTAAAGTTGGGATGATAAACATGTGGGTTGTTGAGAAGCAAGATAAGCTTAATCTTCCATTTAGTGTCCTCTCAATCTGGCTGTACCCTTTCTTTCCAGCAGCCTCCTTTCTGGACTAATAGTTGTAGAAAGTACTTTTGAGTTTCACCTCTACCATTAGCCAGGTATAGGACCATAGGCAAATCACAGGGTGGTTTCTTCACCTGTACAATAAAAGAATTGCACAAAATTTGTTTTAATACTTTGTGTCATGGAAAAATCTTTTGAGGACCTGATGAAAGCCATTGATCTATACATTCTGAAAACTGCTGTTTCATACAAAATGTTACGTATAATTTCAGGAGCTGCAGTGTTCCCTGAACCCACCGACCTCTTGGATTAGAGGATTTCTGATTTTGAAAATCTGTAATTTCTAATTTCTATCCCACACCACCCTGTTTTCTAGCTGTACTATGTTATGATCCTCATTTTTCAGACTCCTCCTTTTGAGTTTTTACTCATTTCAACTTTCAGGTGCCCTTCTTTATCCTCTTGTGCATCTTCATCTTTGAAAGTCTGTCTCCTTTTTAAAGCACAATTCAAGTGTGTGTGTGTATGTGTGTGTGTGTGTGTGTGTGTGAAGCTTCCACAATCAGAATTAATCTTTCCCTTAGAACTTTGTACCTCCATTTAGTCCTTACTTGTTTGGTCTTGTATTACAGTTATTAAGAGGGCTGTATGACCTCTGGCTCCCCTTTCTCTTCTTTCCTGTTCCTCAACAGATTATAAATATTGTGACGTCAATGTCTGTGTTTCTATATTATTAGTTTTATAATTGATTTGTACCTTGCTAGTAGTAGTTATGGAATAAATGCTCACTAATTTTAATTTTTCGCTCAGTAGTAATAATTAACTGTTATGTCATGTGCTAAATGCTGGGAGGATTGCCGCCGCGCCCCCCCCCCACCCCCCGCCATCTCCAAAAAGTGGCAAGTGGTGTGAAATAGAACTATCAAGGGAAAACCTCATGTAGAAGATGAACTTAAAACAAAAGAATCCCCAAATATGAGAGTTTAAGGGGCCTCTATGACAACATCAAGTGTACCAACTTCTGCATTATAGGGGTACCAGAAGGAGGAGAGAGAGAGCAAGGAATTGAAAACCTATTTGAAGAAATAATGACAGAAAAGTTTCCTAACCTGGAGAAGGAAATAGATATACAAGCCCAGGAAGCACAGAGCGTTGATGAACAAGATGAACCTAAAGAGGGCAACACCACACCAAGACACATCATAATTAAAATGCCAAATGTTGAAGACAGAGAGATTCTTGAAAGCAGCAAGAGAAGCAGTTACCTACAGGGGAGCTCCCATAAGGCTATCAGTTGATTTCTCAGCAGAAACTTTGCAGACCAGAAGGGATTGGCAAGAAATGTTCAAAGTGATGAAGAGCAAGGACCTACAACCAAGATTACCCAGCAAAGCTATCATTTAGAATCGAAGGACAGATAAAGACTTCCCAGATAAGAAAAAGCTAAAGGAATTTATCACAACCAAACCAGTATTACAAGGAATCTTAGAGGGACTTCCTTAAGATGAAAAAAATTAAAAATATGAATAATAAAAGGAAAATAGCCAATTCAATCCCCATATGGGCCACTGTGAGCTGCACCCTTCTTAAAAGAAAAAAAATGACAATAACTACATACTTACCAACAATTACTTTCAATGTAAATGGATTAAATGCTCCAATCAAAAGATAGGGGAGCTGAAAAGATAAGGGATAAAAAAAACAAGACCCTTACATATGCTGCCTATAAGAGACTCACTTCAGATCAAAAGACACACAGACTAAAAGTAAAGGGATGGGAAAAGATATTTCATGAAAATAGAAATAAACAAAAAAGCTGGGTAACACTACTTATAGTACTGGGTAACACTAAGCTGGGTAACACTACTTAAAGACAAAATAGACTTTAAAACAAAGGCTGTAACAAGAGGCAAGTGACCTAGTAATCCCACTTCTGGGTATTTATCCAAAGAAACCCAAAATGCTACTTTGAGGGGACATACTCATCCATGTGTTCATTGCAGCATTATTGACAGTGGACAAGATATGAAGGCAACCTGGGTATTCCTGAATGGATAAAGAGGCAGTAGCACATTTATACCATGGAATATTACTCAGCCATAAAAAAGAATGAAGTCAGCTATGTGTGACAATATGGATGGACCTAGAGGGTACTGTGCTGAGTGTAGTAAGTTAGACAGTGAAAGACAAATGTCATATGATTTCACTTATAAGTGGACTGTAAAGAAAATAAACAAATGAAACAGAAACAAACTCATAGATACAGAGAACATTTTGATGGTAGCCAGGTGGGAGCGGGTTTGGGGATGGGTGAAAAAGGGGAAGGGATTAAGAAGTACAAATTGGTTGTTACATGGTAGTCATGGGATGTAGGGTAAGGAACATAGTCAATAATATTGTAATAACTATGTATGGTGTCAGATGGGTACTAGATCTATCGGGGCGATAGATGAGAGAGGGGTTGGGGGCAGGGTGAATAAGGTGAAGGGATTAAGAAATACAAATTGGTAGTTATAAAATAATCATGGGGATGTAAAGCAGAAGGAATATAATGAATAATATGGTAATAACTATGTGCCAAGTGGGTACTAGTCAGGGGGATCACTTCATAAATTATGTAAATGCCTAACCACCATCCTGTACTTAATTTATCCTGTATGAAATTAATATAAAATAATATTGAATGTCAACTGTAACTGAAAAATTGAAAAAGTGGAGGAAGGACAAGGGAATAAGAGATTCAAAGTTCCAGGTTTAAAATAAGTCTTTTTTTTTTTTTTCCTAAATGCTAGTTCTCTTTCTTCTTTTAATCACCAATGAAGTGTCTTTATTTATTGTTTTTAATTGGGGGAGGGGAACAATGTTGAGGAATCGAGGAAGGGGAACAAACAAGTTGCTGTCCTTTTGTTCTTCAGTCTAGTTGTGGAGGACGTCGCTTCACTGGCCCATGTTGGTATTATCATTGTGCTCTTCCCGGGTGAGGCAATCGCTCTCAGGCCATTGGATGGCTGCTTACAGTGGCTCGCGGCAGCTAACGAAAGCTCACGCCTGCTGCCAGCCTCCCACGGTAGCTTATGGCAGCCCACTGCAGCCTACGCCGTTGCCGGTGACTAATGGCAGCCCAGCTCTAGGTCGAGCTGTTTGTTCACCATCTTAGCTGTAGAGGGTACAGCGTCACTGGCCTCATGTGGGATTCTAACCGGCGGCCCTGCTGCTTAGAGCTGGCATCCCAAGCCAACTCCTAACCAACTCCCCACTTGGCCAGCCCCCTAAAATAAGTCTTGGGGATATAATATACAACATAGGAAAAATAGTGACTAATATTGTTGATAGCATGGTATGGTGTCACATGGTTGTTGGACTTAAATGGTGATCACATCTTTAGCATAGGAAATGTAGTCAATAATATGGTGATAACGATATATAGTGCCAGGTGGGTACTGTTCAATAACTATGATGTTCACCTGAAACTAATATAATATTGCTTGTTAGCTATATTTTAATTGTGTTTTTTTTAAATAAAAGGTAAAAGCAGAAAGTATTTTAGAAAACAATAAAAAATATAAATAAATAAAAAGATGAACTTGAATGAGTGGAATTTAGGAAGCTGCAAAGGTGTAATCTGGGAGAGATGAAGAGAAATGAGAGAACTAGTGTGTATCTGTATTTCCTTATCAATGAAATCAATCTACTTTTACAGAAGAGATAGGTATTAAAAATTTGCTTATAGTTTTTAATTAAGCTTTGCATTTTTCATTTTTGCATTTTTGTTTTTACAGGTACAAGAAAATTCCCCAGGACATAGAGCTGGACTGGAGCCGTTCTTTGATTTTATTGTTTCTATTAATGGTTCGAGATTAGTAAGTTCAGCTTTTTGTAGTTTTGGTTATAATTTTTTGTCATCTTTTGAAAATGGAATTTTTCAGATTATCTGGGATGGATGTTTACTCGTTAGCTACAAACATATAGAGTATGATACCAGTTTATGAAAATAATCATGTGTTAGTAAACATTTGAAAATGTCAAATATAGAATACTATACCTCCATCTATCAATTATTTTATGGGAATAAAATCATTGGAGACTTTTACTGTATAGGTTAAATATTTAAAATTTTTAAGCAGAAAGAAATAATTAAGGTGAAAGGTTTGCTTTTTCAAAGATTCAAACTTTTGTAGGCTATTAACAAATGGATTAGTAAAGACTTTCAAATAATTTGTCAGTTTTCTTGGAACTGAGTTCCATGATATATAAGTAATGTTACCTACCAGAGCCAGTCAGAAAGATATATTCCAAAAGTGCAGAATTAAAACCACTTTTTATAAGTTACTTTCGGTTTACCTGTAGTAAGGTCCTATAGGAAGGGAATTATATAATTTCAGCAAAGGAAATTGTTATGACAATGGCTACTTGGTTGGCTTATTTTTTTCACAACAATCTTAAGTATTTATCACTTATCAACATCTACATTTTGGCCTTTATTCACTTATGTAATGAAATATTTAACATAAAGCTTCCATTTTCTTTTCCTGCCAGTTCCTAATAAATAAATAAAATGTATATTTAGGAGTAGAATCCAAAATTAAACTTCAACGCCAGCAAATGTTTTAGATTTTAAAATCAATGTCATACCAACTCTATTAGTAATATCACTCCTTATGGAGTATTTTTGGGTTTTTTTTCACAGAAGCCCTAGATCACTTCAATTTATGTTGGGTTGCAGATTCCACAGTCTGTAGTCAGCTATTAGAAAAAGGTCAAAAGTTGTAGTTAACATAAGAGTTGTTCTTAATTGCCTAACATTCTTTTGCTTGGAGGAACGTTTGAATGTTAATGAAACCTTTGCCCATTGAATGTTTTATGTTGATTATTAATATTACACCAGTAGGGCCATAAGATGCTTAAGCTAAAACAGTTACCGTATTTGCCGGCGTATAAGACGACTCGGCGTATAAGACGACCCCCTAACATTTCCACTCAAAATACAGAGTTTGTTATATGGTCGGCTGTGTGCGATTTTGCGAGTGTGGTAAAATCGCATAACAGCAAAATCGCATAACAGCCGAGCATACACCCAGCAGCGCTGCTGATGCCTGAACGGTATGTGGAATGAAGTGGGCGGGCATCGGGAGGCCACTATGGCACGGGGCAAGCACTATGGGCAGTCTATCTGAAGTGTACCTGGCGTATAAGACGACCCCCCACTTGGAGGCATATTTTTCAGGGCCAAAAAATCGTCTTATACGCCGGCAAATACGGTAACATTAATTTTTTACTTATTAAGAAAAATAATTTTATGTGTTCACAGAATAAAGACAATGATACCCTTAAGGATCTACTGAAAGCAAATGTTGAAAAGCCTGTAAAAATGCTTATCTACAGTAGTAAAACACTGGAGCTGCGAGAGACCTCAGTCACACCAAGTAACCTGTGGGGTGGCCAGGGCCTGTTGGGAGTAAGCATTCGTTTCTGCAGCTTTGATGGGGCAAATGAAAACGTTTGGCATGTGTTGGTAGGTATCTACTGTGAGCTGTTACTTGGAGTTTAAGAAGCGGTGTAGAGCCTTGTTAATAATAATAAAATGTAAAAGCAACATAAAAAAATTTAAATAGCTTTTGCTACTTATCTAACTTTTTAAAAATCAATATAAAAACCAAACCAAAACAAAAAAGGCAGTGTAGAAAGGTGTTTTAACAGTGATTGTCTCCAGTTTGGTGAGATTGTAGGGGTTAATATTTAATAAAGATTAATATTTTTAGGCTATTTCTAGTTCCTTAAAATCAGAATTCATTGCTTTTAAAATAAGGATTAATTTTAAAAAAAACATAAGGAAGAGGAGCAAATATAGATCCCTAAGAACTATTTTTCTTTTTTTCTTTTTTTTAGCTGAGCCATCCTGCCACCTGTTGGCAGCTCAGTGGCAGAGCTCAGCTCAGGCCGGGCATCGAACTGTTGTTGCTCAGAGCTCAAACTCTTGAGCGAGCTCTTAACCAACTGAGCCACTCGGCCGGCCCAAGAACTATTTTTCTAATGATTTATCCATTAGAAGGATAAATTAGAAGGAGATATGTTAAAGCAGATAGCTACAGAAATATTTATTAAATATTACATAATTTTTATGCTTGGCAAATTTAGAAATTTGTATTCTGTAGTTTCTAACATTGTCTCTAGAAAAACAGAAATATGGGGATTTTTAATCACTATAGTTAAGGACCATGAACTATAAAATTTGGAAGATTATGTTATATACATTAACTTTGGGGTGTGTTTTTGTGTCCTCTTAGGAAGTGGAATCAAATTCTCCTGCGGCACTGGCAGGTCTTAGACCTCACAGTGATTATATTATTGGAGCAGATACTGTCATGAATGAGGTAATTAGTGTGTTTATTAATAATGAAAATTATATAGCATTTTTAAATTAGTGTTTCAAGTCAGAAGTGTATTTGCATACTTTACATTTAGAGTTGAAATTTAGGTCTTTGCTGTTCAAGATAGCTTATGCCTCAGGATGTTAAACAGAACATCTGGGAGGTATCTTATTAGGTATAGATGTGAGGAAGAACACATGCCGTGTAACAGCTGCACAGATTTTGTATATGGTATACATCAATCTCTGTGTATCTCAGGACTAAATCAAATCCTTATTTTGGTTATTGATTTCATTTTCTCTTCCCTTTTGAAGGTAACAAAATTGGCTCAGCAATGTTAGTCAGATCCCTTTCCTTGCCTGTTAGCTAGTAGAAATATGTATTGCTAATCAAAAATGAGAGGAAAATATAGGGTGCCCAGATAACCAGGTCTTAATAATGGAAAGCAAAAGCAGAATATGTAGAATTTGGGTGCGAAGAGTTTTACTAATATTGCTGACTAGGTCTTATGGAACATAAACCCTTGCACATAGTAGATAGGTAATATATTAAATTAAACCTTGTTTAGAGTATTGGTTTTAACAGTGATTTTTATCTCTGGGTGAGGGCCCAGAATCTGTGTGTGGTTTTTTTCTTTTAAATTTTCCTGGCTATTAAGATATTAGCCATGTTTGAGACCCACTGTTTTAAAGTTCAGTAATGTGAAAATAATTTTCCCCTGTGATGCTTTTGCAGTCTGAAGATCTGTTCAGCCTTATTGAAACACATGAAGCGAAACCATTGAAACTTTATGTGTATAACACAGATACTGATAACTGTCGAGAAGTGATTATTACACCAAATTCTGCATGGGGTGGAGAAGGCAGGTAAGGTTATTTTTTAGACTGTTACTACTGCTTAAATGTAGTCAGATGTGTTATAAACATTGACTTTTTTTATTTTGAAACAAGTTATTGGTTTATTATAAGACTTCTTTTGAGAATAGAAAATAACTGACCTAGAATATTGAACCCAGTAATTCACTTTTTAAAGCATGTATTTATGGAGCATGGTATATACAAGATTGGAAAATTGAGTTCGGGAACTCATCCTAGAGAAAGTGCTCCATACCTCATTGCTGAATATCACTATGGTCGCCTTCGAAGTACTCCCCTTGGGAAGCTATGCACCAATGCCAGGACCTAGTCCACCCTTCAAAGCAATTTTGGAACTCTTTTTCTGGAATGACCATCAGAGCTGTCGTCGTATTACCCTTGATGTCCTGAATGTCATTAAAATGTCTTCCTTTCAACATTTCCTTTATGTTCGGGTAAAGAAAGAAGTCACTGGGGGCCAGATCAGGTGAACAGGGAGGGTGTTCCAATACAGTTATTTGTTTACTGGCTAAAAACTCCCTCACAGAAAGTGCTGTGTGAGCTGGTGCATTGTCGTGATGCAAGAGCCATGAATTGTTGGCGAAAAGTTCAGGCCGTTTTTGTCTAACTTTTTCACACAGCCTTTTCAGCATTTCCAAATAGTAAACTTGGTTAACTTGTTTGTCTAGTTGGTACAAATTCATAATGAATAATCCCTCTGATATAAAAAAAGGTTAGCAACATTGGTGCAACAAGTTTGTGAACTTAATTGTCTGACCTCGTAGACTATAGTCCTTTTCTTTATTGATTGAACACTTAAACAGTCTTTTTTGGTTTGGTTTTGTTAGTTTCATAAAATGGTTTTTCATTTTTTATTTTCCCAGTTCCCCTGCCCAGCAGTGTGTCAGTACAGTGTAACTAGGTAGCTGCTAGGAAAATTTCTTGGCACTTTGTGGAAACTGTTGGCTTTCAGAAAGAGGCTGATTTTAACCAAATGTTAAACAAAATTGCAATAATAAAAAGCATATAGAAAGAGGATCAAGTCAAGCAGATAAGCAAACTATAAAATCCATTGTCTGGTACTGTTCATCAAGTCAGTTCCCTAATTTCAAAAAGCCAGACCACAGCAAAGCATGCTGATTTATATTGCTTCTTTAGGTCTTTCAGCTGTTGTTTAGATTGTACAAATTTTTCACTATTTTTGAATGCCCTAACAGCAGCCTTTTTTAATTTGAGGAATTACTGAACATAAGCCGTAATTATGGGAAAGCCTAGGGTTTGGAAACTTCCAAGTGTTCTGCACAAGTTCCAGCATTTGCTGGGGAAAGGATGACTTAGTTGATTCAGGCAGAGAAAGCCTCTGTTTGCTCACAATATCTTTACCCACACTGCCTGAAATTCTGCTGAACATATGTTACCACCAGAATGCAATTTGAGAAAATGAGATAGTGGTATAATCTTAAGAATCTGCCCTGTCTGGGGAAGTACTTGACCAAGTTATCATTGCCCATTGTCCAAGTTTATAATCACACAGAAATACGACCCTCTCAAGGCATTTCAGAGGGACTGCCTCATATAAACTAAATTTGCAAAGAATCTGCTGTATTCATTAGAATGGCCAATTTTCAGTTTACAGAAGAAAATGCCCCTTTTCCAGGTAGAACTCTGAGGTCAGATTAGTACCACAAGAGTGCTTGGTGAGCCTGGAATCAAAGTGCAAGGAAGAGATTCTCTTGGTGGTGAAGTCATCACTAGTTCTTCAATTTTTAATTACACTGATTAAATACTGCTACATCCTAGAGCCCTTCTTTTCTAGACCCTGGCAACTACTTCTTTCTTTGGAAGACATTTTTCCTTTTGACATGGTTTAGTACCATTGATCAATCATTGCTTTAGGCCCATATTCCTGAGTCTCCCCTCACTTGACATATGTCTGCCTCGAGTTTTCATTTGTTCCTCAGAGGCTGACCACATTTCATTCATTACAGCATATTTCTCTTAGTTTCGTTCTTAGGCTAACTCTGAGTTTGCAGAGGGTCTTGCTGTTGCCTGGCTATTGTCTCTACCAGCACTTAGTTATTTTGATTAATAAGCACCTCATTTTAAAATACAGCTACCTCTGATCGCTATACATTATTTAATCTTGTTTTCTCCACATTTATGAGATCCAGTTCAGTGAGAATTGCAGTTTGGACAGTAGAAGGGAGGAAAAGTGGGAGAAGAAGGAACAAGTAATTCCATAATGTGAAGCATCACTGCAAAATCAGATTTGGATAAGGGAGAGCTGAAGTTGGCCACTGCCTGCCCTCCCAGTTTTTGGTGATAGTGGTACCCATGGAAGTAATAAATGCCGTGGCAGGGGAGAGGCACAGAGATACCTGTGGATGGCCTACTCAGGAAGTGTCAGGTAGTTTGGGCAATAACAATCATGATAGAAACATAGCTGGAACCTGATTGTGAAGGGCCTGAAATACTGTGGTCAGGAATTTGGATAGACTTTGGGCAGTGGGACTATGATATTGTATCAGTGGAGGTTCTTTGGTTCCGAACAGTAAAACCCAACTCATTGTCATAAGCAGACATGAATTTATTGCTGTGGAGTCTTGCATATATAATCAAAGAAATAGCTAAAGAATCAGACTTGGAAAGGACAGGACTCCCAACACCTACCTCTAGGGATTTTGAGAAGAAGGACTAATTAGCACTTGCATCAGCATTCTACTGAAGGGAGGAGTTTTTGTTTTTTCTGTCACTCCCAAGGTTTGTAGCCATGGACAAAAGAGATGGATTGGCCAGGCTTAGCTCATTAGCTGCTCCTTGGTTTGGGCAAGAGAGGCCCCTGATTGACAGTCTCACCAGCACTGCACACAGTGGCACAGAAGTAATTCTCCAAAGGAAAGAAGGAAAAAGGAAGATTGGGAGGCCAACAGACTATGGAAAGAAGCAATGTGATCACATCTTATTAAAAAGATGGACTCTCGTGGCAGTCGGAGGATGAATTAGAAAGAATCTGGATTAATTTGGATTGATTTGTGTCAGGTTCTGAAACAGAACTATGGGATGTATAAATGACTTGATTATACAGAAGTGTTTGGAGCTTTTCAGTGGAAAGACTGTATGTCATTTGTTCCGCAAATAATGATTAAGTGGCTACCATGTGCCAGGAGCTGTTAAGGCAGGAAACCAAACAAGGCCTCTGCCCTCAAGGACCTTAACATTTTATTGGGGGAGACAGAAAATAAACAAATAAATATGCAGGGGGTTGGATGGTGATAAATGCTTGAAGAAAAATTAAGACAAGTAAGGGTAGTGTCTGTGGTGGAGGGAAGGATGCCGTTTCATAAAACAGTGGTCAGAGGAGACCTCTGATAAGATAACACTATTTAAAGAATGGAAATTTGTTTTTATATTTCAAAACCTTGATGAAATGCAAGCTGTGATTGATAACAATAACTTTAAGAAAAAAAATATTTTCATAGCCTAGGATGTGGCATTGGATATGGCTATTTGCATCGAATACCTACACGTCCCTTTGAAGAAGGAAAGAAAATTTCTCTTCCAGGACAGATGACTGGAACACCTATTACTCCTCTTAAAGATGGGTTTACGGAGGTAAGATAACTTCATGAGCCGATTATAGCATAAGGTTTCTAGCATAAGGTTTTGACCAAAATGAGTCGTGTTGATGTGTGTGGTAGTAGCACTAATTGAGATAGGGCAGGTGATGAGCTAAGTATTGACCACATTGAATTTGAAGTTCCTATAGGATATCCCGATGGATACCCTGTGGGTCTGGATTTAAGGAAAGAGGACAAGGTTAGAGAATACAGATCATCAGCCAAGAGAGGATCATTTAATCCAGTGAGCACTGATAAAAGTTGTCAAGGGATTGGGCCTGACTGGGTCAGAGGACTGAGGTCGGAATCTTGAACATTCCTGGTATTTAAATGGATGAGCAGAGAAAGGAGATCCAGCAAAGGAAGCTCAGAAGTCCAAGGGGAGAACAGAACTTCAAGAAAAAGGGCATAGTCAGCTATGTGAGGTACTGCAGAGAAGTCAGTGAGAGAGGGAGTGAAAAAACATGTCCTGTGCTAGAGCAATTTCCGAGACTTGACAGGATGCAGCCTTACGGAGATAGAGGGTGAGTGGTGAGTGATACGGTGATGATAGCTGGTGCTTATTACTACTTCAAGAAACTTGACTGGAAAAGCAAAGAATGCTAGGTGTGTGGGGACTACTACAGGATCAAAGTGAGGCTTTTTAAGGAATAAGAGATATTTATGCACAGGATTATAGGCTTTTAACATATTTTCTATGCAGGCCTCACAGGACAGTTAACTCTTGTCTGCATGACTAAAAATGCAAAAAGAAAAAGCTACAGTTGTAAAGAGAGGGCTGCTACCACTCTCGTTTTAGTTACACAGTTGGACCAGCCCCGATCCTCGGGGCAGTGAAGAGGAGCGGTGGAGAAATGGAACCTCTGCTCCCTCCCCAGCTCCCCCTGTGGCTCATGGCCAGAGCCAGTGTAGTTACATGTTCAGACTCCCATGACCATACCTGCCACTCCTAACCAGGTGAGCCTCTATGGGCAGCCTAAGAAGACCAGCAGGTGAAATGGCAGTGAGAGAAAAGGGCCAGAATGCAAATTATGTTGGAATGTGCCAGAGGGCACTGGAGTTGGCAGAAGTTGGAGTATTCAGAGGCAAAACCACCCATTCGCCTATCCGTAGAATCCACATAGACTCACTGATTTTCCCTTGCTGGAAGGGAAAGATCTGGCTGCCATGTTCATTCATTGATGAGAAAAGATAAGATGGACTTAGGAGGTTAGATATCTTGAGAAACTTCTAAGGGATTTATCATGGTAGTAAGACTTTCAGCCAACTTCTTCCATGAGCACTGAAAGTTAAAAACAAAAACTGGGTGGGAATTCAGAGGAGGAAAGCGGTGGTGTTATGAGTTGAGTACAATGATTTGGGGAGGCCGGGAAGGAGCAGGGAGTGGGCGCTCCTGGTGTGGCAGTAGCTCGAACAGTGTGTGAAACAGGGTAGATGCCATGTGCTGAGAGCCGGGAAGTGGCGCGAGGGGGAAGTTGTTACAGTGCTGCGTGGTCCTTGGCAGGTGTCAGAATTAGAAAGGAGTGTCTGAAGGCAGAAGTGCCAGGTGAAAACTTCTAACAGCTGGTGTATGATCAAAAAAGCTATCTGCAGGACTATTGAGAGCAAATATTTATATTTTCTTTTAAGTAAACGAGTAATTTTTTCTTTCTTTCTTTTTTCGGAAGGTCCAGCTGTCCTCAGTTAATCCCCCGTCTTTGTCACCACCAGGAACTACAGAAATTGAACAGGGTCTGTCTGGACTTTCTATTAGCACAACTCCACCAGCTGTCAGTAATGCTCTCAGTACAGGTATACGGAAAATATATTCTATTTTGAGTGTACTTTGTTTTACATGACATTCTTTTCTATCTCAAGCTGTAGAATTTTAAAAATTAATGCCAGTATACTTTGAAAACTGATTTGCTCTGCACTGGTAGGCCCTGTCTGTGCAAGTCAGTACTAAATCACAGTGCGCTTACACGCAGAGCCAGCATTCTGACCCCTTCTCAGTGTATTTTAGACCCTGTGCTTGTCTTCATATTGTACAGGTTTTAGGGTCAGGACTCTACCCTTAAATTCTGTTTACTTACTCTGTTTACTCAACAAATGTTTGCATATCCCTTAGATAGTAGGCACGGGGTACAGAAGTGAGCAGGATACCATTCCTTTCCTAGGGCCTCAGTCTTGCTCTGGGGACGTGTGTCTATTTCCTTCCTTTTTTAATTCCTTGTTCTACCTAATACACATAGTCCTTTTTCTTTTTTTTAACAGCTTTATCAAGATCTAATTCACATACCATAGAATTTATCTATTTAAAATATACAATTCATTATTTGTTTTTCTTTTTAGTATATTTTCAGAGTTGTGTAATCATCACCTCAGTTCATTTTAGCTGAGTTCATGAGCCCAATAGACCTTGACTAGAATTCTTCTCTCCCTTTTCCAAATTTCTAAAACAGTTTTCTGATCTAGCCCTGCTTAGGTCAAGTATAAACTCCCATCCAGTGGGCTTAGCTGGCTGGCTTTGCAGAGCCTCCCGCCCTCTGGCCCAGGCTCTGCTAAACAGCCTGTTAAGGGCCCTGGGCAGAGTAGATAGATCACGGACGTACAGTGATGTACCAGAAACCAGACTACATGAAGCCCCGCTGAGTGAAGACCTGACCATGCGGGGAGGGGACTGAACACTGTTTAGTCTGTTCATTCTTTGTAAACTGAATTGGTCAGGAATTTTTTAAAGATTGTGGTTTTATTCTAGGTGTACCAACAATACCATTATTGCCACCACAAGTAAACCAGTCCTTCACTTCTGTGCCATCAATGAATCCAGCTACTACATTACCAGGTAAGCGGCAGAAGACTAGAGATGTGCATAATAATAATAACATTACCTTGCATCTTAAAAAAAAAAAAGTCTGACATCTATGTGGTGACCTTTGTCTTTTAATCTCATTTTATCTCTGCTGTAACTTTGTGATAAATGAGAGCAAGTGTCAACAAGCTGTTAGTCACCAGCTAGTTAGCTGCTGAGCCTTGGGCTCCTTACTAGTACCTCCCCACCCCCACGCCTCCCCCCACCCCTGTGCAACCTGAGGCAGGAACAAGGAACATGTAAAAGCTCTGTTCTTCAGCTTCCTTAGTTTAGGGCTTTCTAATAGTTATTTATGTGAATACACACTGTGTCCTGGAAGAGAGTAGTCCTTATTTGAGTTTTCAGTAGCTCTAACACTAAGTTAGATTTTAGTTTATTTCTCTTACTATTCTCAGGGAAGACCAATCCCTTTATCCAGTAGATAACGATCAAATATTTCAGTAATCGAATATATTTGCATTGTGAGAGCCTTTAATTGTATGGGTAAAGTAGTCATTACACAAACATAATAAGCCATTAACCAAATGTGTACACACACACAGACACACACAGTGATTAAGCAAGTGTGGTAAAACATTAACATTTGGGGAATTTGAGTGAAAGGCGTATATGGGGATTTTTTTTATATCAACTGCTTTTTGCAACTAAGTCTGAAATTATTTCAGAATAAAAAAAAAAAGCCAGAGAGACTTTCAAAGAAATAGTCAGTTCCCTCTACTACCACACACTTACTGGGATAAATCAGCCCTTTCTCAGGAACACGCAGGCCTGACCATTCTTACTCTCAGGTTTAGAAGGACATGTATTCGTATTTGTTTTAACGCTTCCCCACATAGACATCTGATCACTTAGGTATAGAAAGACATTGTGCTGAGGTGAGATTGTCTTGTTGTTAATGTTGTTATGATACAAAACTGCCACACAGCAAGTGGATCGCTCTCATTTGGAAGTGGTTAGTATTTTTTTCAATACACAGGATTGAATGTTTTCCCCAGGGTAAGTGGTAACCTTTGTTTTCTTCTTGTCTGCAGGTCTGATGCCCTTACCAGCAGGACTCCCTAACCTGCCCGCCCTCCCCAACCTCAACCTCCCCGCACCGCACGTCTTGCCCAGTGTCAGCCTTCCAGAACTCGTGAACGCGGGTATGTTGCCCACTGTGCCTTCCTAGGGCTCTGTCTAATAAAAGCCTTACCCAGGAAAGCCAGTCTTCTATTTCAGTTTTTTCTGGAAAAGGGAGATCAGTGTAATAAATTTCAGCTGCTTCAAAGAAATATTAATCTTTTTTATTTAAAAAGCTTAAAAAAAAAGATCAAGAAATACACCTTTGCGATTCTCCTCCACCTGGCTGCCTCTCCTCCCCTCTTCTCCTCCCGCTGCACCCTGACAGCTCAAGCACCATAAAGGCCAGTTGTAGAAATGCAGACCAGTTGTGTCACGTGGCACTGCTGTACCTAAATTGGATGGAAGGTGTACGGCTCCCCCAGGGCAGGTGAATGGCTCCTGTGATTCTCCTTGTTTGGGCGCTGCCATCCGTGGTGCCCATCTTGTGTTGCGCAGGCCCAGAAACTTAGACTGCGAAACTATTACCCTGTCTTATCTGGCTGGGCTTGTTATTTAATAAATATTCTCCATTATTAGCAAATGTTTTTATAATGAAAACTGAGAGATCTTAGTGGTAAATAGTTAAGTTAGCAGATATTCAAAGTGTTCACACTCAGACTTCATGCACTGATGAATATGAGGCAGCAGAACACCCCACGGTCTGCCCTTCTAGTTAATGGATTACCCAGGTACCTTTGACGTTGAGATGGCCACATGTCAGGGCTGACTTTTAATTGCTGCTATAAACTCAAATTAATGTTTACTGTCTTAGTGCTCCCTTTGTCTTATCTTTTGTGCCCCGTATTCTTGGCTTCTTTATCCTTTCCCCAAATTGAGGGTTTCACCAGCCCAGTGGTTGCGCTGATCCTGTTGTACAACCTGCCTTTCCTTTGTTTCTTAAAGAAGTAAAACTTTCCCTTTATTCTGCATTTTAAAATCATCGCAATAAACCCACCAAGTATAATATAAATAGTTATCACAGGACTTGAACAGAGGCTGGGTAGTTATGGTGAGGCGAATGCCAGGCTACGTGACGCGCTCCTCCCTTCTGTAGCTTTCCCCGCAGGGCTGGCTTCTGTGTCCCTGTTTCTGTTCTGTCCAGAGGGCAGCCCTAACTCAGTTTGCAGCTTTCCTGGGTGAGCAGGAGTTCTGTCCAACGCTTAGTGTAGCTGCATTGCCTGCTGTATGGGCTGCTGTCCGTGCCAACTGGGAGAATCGTTTCTTCCCTGTGCTGGCCTGAGGCCCACAGAGCCTGGGCACCTAGGAGCCTGGAAGCCAGCTGTTCTTACAGTGACTATTTAACTCTGTCCTGGCCTCCACCTGAGGATGAGCAGAGGTTGTGATTTGTGTTGTCTTTCCTTGGCTTCAGTTTCCTTAGTGAAATACAAATAAAAGTAGACATGTGACAATGACTTCAGCCCCTTAAGTGCTGGGAGGATGTATGATCTGTGCCATTTCTGTCCTAGGTTTGCCACCTCTTCCTTCCTTGCCTCCCCGAAACTTACCTGGCATTGCACCTCTCCCCATGCCATCCGAGTTCCTCCCGTCATTCCCTTTGGTTCCAGAGGTGTCTTCTGCAGCAGGTACTGGGGAGCTGCTGCCCTCCCTCCCACCCACTGGCAACCTACCCTCCGACCCTATCACGACCACTGCAAGGGCAGATGCTGCCTCCGCACTCGCTCTGGATGTGATGCTCCCAACTTCCAAGGCCCCCACCACTGCCGAGGACAGAGTCAGCGAATCCGCCCCAGCCATTGAGAAGCCTGTTTCTGCAGTAACGGATGCAAATGCCTCGGTGTCACCTTAACTTTGAACCACCTTCAGAGTTGGCCTGGTGTGCTTATTTAACCATGGAAGCCGGTCTGGAAATGAAAACGATCATTAATTTCATCCTAGTTTGTACTGTATCTGTAGGCATCCTGTAAATAGTTCCAAGGGGAAAACTAAGCAAGAGGACCTGGGCTTGTATCCTGCTAAGTCAGGGTAGGCTTATGGCTGGGGAGGGAAACGTCGCAAAGTGCTTGTATTGTAAAACAACCAAAAAGAATTGTTAGGGTGGCTTGCTGCCAGGTTTCCACTGCCGTTCTTGGGGGTGTGCATCTTTGGAAAGGTGGTGACAGGGTGTCCACTGGCCTTCCTGTCCCCCTGCTGCTCCTCTGTAAGAAAACGAAATGTTTTATGCCTAGTACTCACACACCACCTTTCTTGTATTTTGTAAATTGTTTGAGAGAATGCAGACCACCTCACTAACCCATGAAAGGAAAAGTTATTTTACTTTTGGTCTCCATGAGTCACATCTCTATTAAGGTTTACACGAAATTTCCAACTAAAGATGTTTATTAAAGTTACACAATGTGCACTATTAATTGAACATCTTTTTATTCAGCCTATATACATAGATCCTTGTTTTGAGCTCTCAGAATTACTCAGACAACATTTTGTAACTGCTGCTGTTGCTTTATACGTCCACCATAAAATGGCATTTAAAAAGAAATAAAGGAGATGTTGCGGTTTTAAACCAGAAGGTGGCACTTTGTGGCTACTTAAATTATGATAGCTATACTGGGAAAGAATAGATACAGCAATAAATGACAGTAATTTGACGTTTCTTCTTGTGGTCCGTTTGAATTACAACAACTCATTGCCCGGTGTGCGCTTGTGACTCTCCAGGATGCCGCACATCTTTAATGTAATTTTTCATGTCTTAATGTTTGCTTTCTCCTAACTTTTCTAAGAGATGATAAATGGAATTGATCTATTGAATGAAATTAAATGCGTATTATATCTCTGTTTTGTAACTAAGACGAAAGTGGCTCATCAGTTGTTGACCTGGTGCTAGCATGAACATTGCTGAGACAGCAGCACGTGTGACTACGAGCACTCCTCTGGAAAGGAGTTATCAGCTCCAGCCCAGAGCCGCCAGTAGGAGGCCCAGCACCAGCCGATTTTTAGAATATATCCATTCTGGGCCAGGTTTATACTTAAAGTGAAATGATGCAAGAAGTTTCCAGCTTTAACCATACTTTCTTCTGTTTGCATTATAAATATTTCTAAAATATTTCTCTTAGATAAAAATCCTATTTTTTAGAAAGGAGCTTATAACAGGTAGAAAAAATATTCACAAATATATTTAAGTGTTATAATTTTTCCAGGACAGGAAAAGTAAGTTGTGATCACTCTCTAAAAGATGCTCATTTTAAGAGAGAGTGAGTGTGTGTGTGTGTGTGTGTGTGTGTGTGTGTGTGTGTGTGTGTGAAGGAAATAGATACCGTAGTGGAAAGCAAGTAAGTAATTTTTAAGATTTACAAATTGTTTTTTTTATAACAGCCAATACAATGATTCTTAACCTTGTGAGATCACAGTTCTCATTTGAAAATGATGACAGCCCTAAACCATCATATTCCCAGGAAAGTGCCCATAAGCATATGTAAAACACTAAGCTGTGAGCAAAGAGAGATTCTTAGCACTCACAGGATGGACAGATGGACACGGACTTGGCCTAGATTGGATCACTGGGTCCTCCTGAGGTGGAAAACACTTATTTTAGATATTCTCTGCTGCTTTCAGAAAAACCAGTTTTGGTGTTTATACACAGTAGTACCAGATCCTGTATCATGGGCCAGAAATGTGATGTAAGAGTGTCCCTACCAAGAAGCCACTCCCTGGGTCCTTGTAGGGGAACAGCCTGGGTGTCAGTCCTCAGGGGACTCCAGGGTAAGTAGTAAGTACTCTAACCATGGAGAAGAGCAGTGCCAGCCCGTGAGCGGAGGGTCACATACAGGCTGAATTTCTTTAAACTCTCTCACTCAGCATGGGTCCAAGTTCACACAAGATAGGCATGAGGCAGTGATGGGGGAGGACATTAGTTTGGAATAGGTTCAGTTACCACAAAAATTCTCAAAATAATAGCGGCTTAAATAAGAACGTTTCTTTCCCACGTTCAGGTAGTTGTTGCTGGCCGAGGCAGGCCTGGCCCACTGCAATGTCAGAGACCTCGGCTCCCATCTTGTAGTCCTCCTGGGTGTGATTTTCCTTTCCAAGGTCATCACATGGACCCAGATGGCAGCTGGAGCCCCAGCCACCCTATTCTGGTTCCTGCCAGAACCGAAAGGCATGCCCCCTTTCCTTTCAGGACAATTCAGAGAAGGTTCACACGGCATTTTGGCTCGCATCCTTCTGGCCAGTGTGGAGTCATGTGGCCACTTCTCGCTGAAAGACAGGCTGAGAAATGACCCCTCCATGTGCCCAGCCATTACTGAGGAGGAAGAAGAGTAATAACTAGTGTGGCCTACCATTTGCCCAAGATCTGATGGAGCCCGAAGAGGCAGGCAGCCTGGCCAGGGCACTGGGGAAGGGAGCAGGAAAGTTTCTGAGCGATGACATTTGACAGCAAAAATTATACAGTCATACACCTGAAACATTGTCAACTATAAAATGCATATATACGGACGTGACCAGTGGAAGAGGCATACTGGCAGCTGTGGAAGGCCAGGACAGAGTTTACACCTGTTAAAAAGCAGCTGAGGACTGAAAAATGCAGAAAACCTGCCCTTCATAGGTGCCCTCAGGCCACTCTAGTTCAAATAAAACTAGAGAAAACACACTCCATCCCCTGGTAGAAGTGGCCCCCAGGGACTTGCAATGTTATCAGAGTTGAGGTTGCACCACATTTCCTGGCAATTGATAGAAACAGGCCCCTCCCAGCTCCTCAAAGCCCACTTGGCCTTGGGATAATAACCGGCAAAGGTTCGTAAGTGTCCACTGCTCGTGGGATGAATAATGAAGCGAGGAGTGAGCCTGCTCTGTGCAAAGCCTTTTGCAGGACAATCTGCCCAGTGAACAAGAGGTAGCGAGCTGGCTTCCCCCCAGACGTTCCTTTGAACTGCCCTGTATATTAAACTGAATTAACTGCCAACGTTTAAAAAGCAGAAAGTTTCCCCATAGATCCAGATTCATGGTTTCTCTGAAGTGTCAAGATCTGGCAACACTGGACCCTCAGTCCCACAGGGAAACGAATATTCCCTTGAGCCTGTACCCGCCAGTTTGCCAGTCCCCACCTGGCCCACTGGTTTCTGCCACCTGCATGGCACACTGGCATCTGAATTTGCAGTGTCTCGAGTCTTACCCTGGTAGGGATGGGTGATGGGTGGGAAGCTGGGGCTTCAAAAAGTGGGAGGGTCCAGAGCCCAGCAGGTCCAGGATCAGAAAACAAGATCCTTCATGGACTTCCTTATTTGGGATCCATAAATCATGGTGAGATGGGCACGAAGGTTGATCAGATTTGAAGCAGTCACTTAAAACTATAAACCTGGGGGACAAATAGGTCCCTGGACAATGACTGAGACAGTGACAGGGATTTATTTGGGTTTCACCAGCCTCCTCCTAAAGTCAATTCTGGGACCCCACACCCATTAGTTATTTACCTTAACAACCAATTCTACTGAACTTATCATCAGTTATCTTTCTTAGGGACCAAGGAGTAGGGAATACGAGGCCCAGAATTCCTGAATGACTTTTTTGTCCTCCACTCTATATGGCCTCAAACTCTGCCTGGTAAGGGAACCAACTCATGTTTGCCCAGCGCTGGCCAGGCTGGGCTGGTTTGACACTGGAACTAGTAAGTCTGCCTGAAGTTGTGCTTCGTTGAGAAGCACTTGAATCAGGGTGGTTGGGGGTGGGGCTGTGGGAACTTCTTGTTTCATCTCTTACACACTTGCGTATTGTCAGAATTTTAAAAAACACATTTGAATTACTTTTTACTTAATAAAAACAACCGAGTTATTTCCATGTAGGGGGAAAATGGGAGACTTATAGAGTCAAGACTGCTTAGCCTGGAGGAGGGTGTGGTGCTGGCAATCTCCAGCAACATTTAAAAACAGCATATGACTGGTCATAAACACAGGAAGCTCTCTACCAAGACATCCCTAATCATGGCCATAGAGTAGAATCATCAGTGCTGTTTGCTTAATAAACTGCAGATCAGTCACAGTGCAAGTCTATGTTGTGTCTGTAAATCAGTTTGGCCTGAAGTGGCCCTGTGTGTTTCAGACAGCTCTGCTGAGCGGAGCAGCCTGGAGACATGATGGCAAGAGCCCACACTGTCTGTAGGCATTGCGGTGGCATTCAGACCTCCAGAAATAATGTTAGCTGTCAGGTACATGAAGTCTACGCAGCTCTAACGTTATTTCATTTTAAGATCAGCAGCCGAGCAACCTGTGCTCTTTTGGGCAATGGGGAACACGAATGTGAGCGCAAACTCCATCTGCCAGATGAAAGGGAGCTGAATAAAAGCAAGAAAAAATAGGCTTCTGTTGCATGAGTTCAGGGGCTCAGAGCTCATTTTGATTTTAATAAACAAGGCATTTACCCACCTTGGTCTCTGCCAAGCTTTTGTTTTTCTTTTCTTGGAATGATCAGCAGTGAAAGTGGCATGACATCTTAGAGACAACAAAATTCATTTTTCCAAATTCAGATCTCTGCTAGGCAAATAGTATCACCTGAGGGGGATAAAACCCCACTGGGGTCTTTGCATCCTGGTGTTGCTGTGTTCCAGAGGGGACAGGTGAGGACTGACTGTCGCTGGAACGTGGAAGGAGGCAGAGAGAGAGAGAGGAGAGGCCCATGGGTGGGCACAGTTTCTGCAATTGATGCCAAGGTCTCGTGTTACCGAATGTGGTACACGGAGGAAAAATTGTTTTCTAATTTTAATACCTATGTATTTATTTTACCATGTATTGGGGAAAAAAATAGAGTTGCTTCAACCAGGCTAAAGTTCCTTAATTTACAAATAAACTTCACTGGAAAACATAAATCAATTTAAAGACACGTATTAATTGACAGCAGGTGCCAGGCGCCGAGCTGGGCGAGTTTTTCAATTAATTCGCCCGGGCATCTCAGCAGGTGATACTGATATCTCCAATTAACAGATAAGAAAACACCTCCAGTTCACGCAGCAGGGAAGCTTTGGGCCAGAGGCTGACTCCAGATACGTCTGTCGGGTCCCAAGCCTCAGTTCTGTCCCCATGTGGCGGGCGGCCGCGGTGCCCAACATTGACTTTCACCCAGAGACCCCTGTTCTCTCCACGGGGAGAGGGAAGGGAGCCGGGGCAGGTAGGGCTCCCGAGCGGCGCCCGCAGTACGTGCTGCGGACAGCAGGTGGCACCGCGAGCCCGGGGAAGCCGAAGCCCATCAGAGGCCGCGGGGTCTCCGGGCCGGCCTCGCAGGGCCCGGGGGCGGGGCTGGGGCGTCGTTGGAGAGGCCCCAACGATGGGGGCGCTTTTTGTTCTTTGGAAAAGGGCTTTGGGACTTAGTCCCCTGCTTCCCTTACACTGCAGACGTGTAGCTGGATGGAGATGCAGAAAAGCCGGGGTGCATTCACCAAAAGGAGTACCTTTTCAACACAATTTTAAAGTAAACATATCAACCTGAGGATTGTTAACATAAAGGTGAAAAGCCCTTCAGGTGTCTGTGAACCCCTCAGATACTTCAGGAAACATCAGGAGCCTGAGTATCTGGTGGGGGAGATGGAGGGGTCTTTTTTTTTTTTGAGGGGTCTTGCTTCCCA
>NW_017731616.1:1216746-1268903 GCF_001890085.2 Hipposideros armiger
AGCTGCTGGCAGCTGCTCTCTGACCAGGAGGGAAAAGTGTGGCATCCCCGAGGGCCACCAGTCACCCCAGAGCTGACAGACCTCATCTTATCCCTAACGAAACCTAAGTCCAGAGAAAGATGTGATGCCGCAGGCCTCCTGCCACCCAATCCACCTCATTGCCCGCCCAGGACCCTGCTCTAGACGTAACTGTGGAGCATCTTCAGTTCCTCCCAGTCTTTAGAGGCCTGACAAGAACCAGAAGCCGGATGGGGTGAGACCTCTGCCTCTTCTCCAGCCCGTCTCCAGCCTGGGGCTTGGTAAAGCGACCCATGGGCCAGTGCTTCTCAGCCCTGGTTGCTCTTGAAAAAATACTGATTCCTATGGATCAGGGAAAGCAGCTTGCGGGACCTTGGAGATCATGTCCCTCAAGGTGAAGAAAGTGAAATCCATTAAATGACTCTCCCTCAGACCCATAGCTAAGGGGGTGGTAGAACTGGATCCAGTACCCAGGTGGAATTAGGAACCGTTCATTGCTCTTTCAGCGGGGCCACAACCTGTGCCACGTGGGGATGGGGTGGGCGCAGCAGCTCGCAGCCAGATCGCTGAGGCAGTTGGAGGGCGGGGTGAGGTCAGTGCCAGGACCTGTGAGCCCTGGGAAGGGATACTCTTAATATGCACCAAAGCTAACAGCACCCTTGTTTTTACCAGAATTAAAAATGCCAGAGTTTCCTTTTTTCAACAATAACACAGTGCAGTCATCAGGTCTCTTAGTTGTGATACAAACCCAGCTTGAACCATAGTCTAACGGTGGCCATTTAATGGCAAGCTCCTGGAAGAGCTTGTGCGGTTGGGGGGGACCCATGTGCCTGGGCTGCAGCGCCCCTGGCACTGGAGTTTTTCACCCCTGTGGACTGACAGAGAAGTGGATCTTGTGGAGTGGATGACTCAGATGAGAAAGGGCTACAGTGTGACATTTGAGGAGGTGAGGCCCTCCCCCCAACTCCCCCTCCCGCTCCCCCATTATACTTATTTGTCTTCACACCTTGGTGGCAGGGACCATGGCCTAACTGGTCTGTGTGTCTGAGGCACGTAGCACATCCCTAGCTCACAGCAGGCACTTAACATCTGTCGGGTGAGTGACCATCAGGATCCGTCCTCCTTTGGCTGGAGTCTAGCCGTGGGACCCAGATGAGAGTGTCAGTGTGGTGGATGTTAGTTAGAGCGCTCCGTGCAGTGCTGCGCCCCCATCCCACCATGTCCCTCTCTAGCCCAGGGACCCTCGACAGGGATTTGAGACTGGAGGGACAGAATGGAGCAGGGGAGAAGTGGGGGAAAGACCACATTTCCCCTCCCCCAGGGGGCAACAGCTGGTGGGGACAAGCCTCGAGTGACTAAAGGGCAAGGGTTGCTCACTCCTGCTTCTAACACCCAGATCAAAGCCTCTGTGTTCTCTTATTCCCTGCCTAGCTGGGGGCGGGGGTGGTGGGAGTTAAAAACAATGGGTATTGGTTGGTTGGTTTTGGGTTTCGGATTAGGATGCCTCGCTCTCATGCTCAAGAGCAGGGGTCGGCAAACTTCTGAGGCAGAAGAGCTGTCAGGGGTCGGCAAACTGCGGCTCACGAGCCACATACGGCTCTCTGGGTACGTACATGAATGAGGAGGCTCTGAAGTAAAATTGAAAATGAAAACTATCATAGTTTCATTTATAAAATTTTTAAAGGATATTATTCACATAATGGTGATTGCATTTGTTTTATGGCTCTCGAATAATTTTTAAATTGTTGTGAGGGACAGGATTGGCTCTTCTGTCTCAAAAGTTTGCCAACCCCTGCTCAAGAGTAAACGATTAGTAATTTAGGGGCAGGAATTGAGTCTAAAGAGAGTATTTGATAAGATCTTACTTTCAAAAGTGCTGTTCAGAGACTCATTCTTTAACATACTTACAAGTTGGGACAACTAAAAGTTCTCAACATTGAGAAAAAACAAAATGCTTGAAATACGTGAGCATGTCAGAAACTAGCAACTCTTTGCTTTGTCTTAGGAAACAGAATGGTATCTGGGGAGAACTGCATTTGATAAAACATTGGCAAAAGTATTAAAGTATGGTAGCATCAATAATATAATCATCTAGGGGCTTAAGACGTTCATACATGTAATAAAAATGGCAAGAATTGTTTCAGAACCTTGTTAGACAATTACCAAAGAAGGATTTTAGCTTCAGTGGTCTCCTGTTTTTCTGGCTAACATTTGTCCAACAGTTTCTCTTAAGAATCAAGGAGCATGGACAGGGTTAACGTCTATGAGTGTCTTCAGGGTGGAATTCCCTAAATACCTGGAGGATTGCCTGCTGTTATTGCCATGTTCTCAGTATGCCTAGAGTTACATTTGTGTTTCTGATAATTTGGGGGGCATAACTAGGTCGTATTATTTCCTCTCCAAAGTGAGGGGTTTTTATAGTGGAATTGTCACGTCCAGCGTGGCAAGGGCAAATGGGACACGAGAGGGGCGGCGCAGATTGAATAAGTACAAGAGACAAAAGTAAGATTTAAGAGCGAGACCAAGGGACTCAGCCTTCAGAGATAGACTGAGCCACCGAATCGGGTCAACGCATGGTTTTTATTGATTCTTTTCAAGGAAGTAAACTGCTGTGCTGTCAGTCATTAACCGTGTATACTGGTGCGCCTTAAGGCCTTTTCCAATGACCTTTTCCCAATGTACTCCAGCAAATGCTATGCCTTCGTACTCCACCACATTGCCCCAAGACATAATTACATGTCCTCCCAGGGGAGACAGCTGATATCATTCCATCAGGTCCCAGTCAGGCTGAGACGCCCCCCGAGAGAGCTTTACAGATATCATTCCATCCGGCCTCAGTTTTCCGAGGCACTCTCTCGACTAATGGGTCAGAGGCTAATGCAGGGGGGGTGGTCTAAGAATCGGCTGTAAGGCGACATGGAATGATCTTAGTTATTTTTTCTTGAACAGCATAGACCGTTAACATTCTCTAGCTCTTTTTATTTTTCAGTAGCACGTATCACATTATTGTCTTACCACAATGTAATTTCACATTTATTTGTGTGATTCTCTAACTGTTGTCTGTCTCCTCTATTGGACTCTGAGCTCCAAAAACACACTTTCCTGCTTCCTTCTGATTCTGTGGCACCTAGAAGAATGTCTGACATAGAATATATGCTCTGTAAATTCTTGTTGGCTGAATAAAAGGGACACTGAGGGATTTTTACACTGGATAACCCATTTTACAGCATCCCTGACTGCATTATTATCTAAATGCTCAAAAAACATATATAAATGATGGAATTGTTATTTAGCAGCCTATCCTTCTTGATTTACTTGAATTTATTCATAACTAAAACTATTTAGATATGTTGACTTCTTGTCTGATTTTCCTAACAAACTTTTTTCCTTGAAGAAAATAACATAATGTATATTGGACACTTTTGTCTATATTTGCAGGTTAGGGTGAAGAAAATTAGGTTGAAGTAATTTTGAGATAGAATTGACATATGACATTATATTAGCTTCAGGTATACAACATAAAAATTTGATATTTGTATATATTGCAAAATGATCACCCCAGTACGCCTAGTTAACATTTGTCATCACAATTGTTACAAAATGTTTTTTCTAGTGATAAGAACTTTTAAGATCTATGCTCTTGGCAACTTTCAAATATGCAGTACAGTATTAGTAACTATAGTCACCATGCTGTATATTACATCGTGAGGACTTATTTGTAACTGGACGTTTGTACCTTTTGACCCCTTCACCCATTTTGCCCACCCCTAACCAACCACCCCCACCTCTGGCAACCACCAGTCTGTTCTCTGTATTTGAGTTCATTTTTCTGTTTTGTGTGTGTGTGTGTGTGTGTGTGTGTGTGTGTGTGTGTGTGTGTTTAAATCCACATATAAGTGAGATTATATGGTATTTGTCTTTCTCTGATATTTCACTTAACATATAACCTCAAGGTCCATCCCATTGTCACAAATGGCAAGATTTCCTTCTTTATGGTTGAAGAACATTCCATTGTGTGTGTCTGTCTATACATATCTATATGTCTGTATGCCACATTTTCTTTATCCATTCATCCATCAGTGGACACAGTGTTGGCCGTTGTAAATAATGCTGCAGTGAACATAGGGGTACATGTATCTTTTCAAATTAATGTTTTCATTTTCTTCGGATAAATATCCAGAAGCGGAATTGCTGGATCATATGGTAGTTCAGTTTTTAATTGTTTGAGCGAACTCCATACTATTGTCTTCTTGTAATCGACAGTTCTGGTAGTTTGTTATTAGTGTATAGAAATGCAACAAATTTTAATTTTTTTATTTTTTTAATGATTTTTATTGGGGAACTGGGGGGATGGGAACAGTGCTGGGAATTGGGGGGAAGGGGAACAGACAAGTTGCTGTCATTTTGTTCTTCAGTTTAGTTGTGGAGGACCTTGCTTCACTAGCCCAAGTTGGCACCATCATTGCGCTCTTCCCGGGCGAGGCAGATCAGTCGCCGGCTTCTGGATGGCCGTTCATGCTGGCTGCTGGCTACACACGGTAGCCCATGGCAACCCACTGCAGCAGGGGCTGCAGCCTATGCTGCCGTCCCAGGCGACTCATGGCAGCCCAGCTCCAGGTTGAGCTGTTGTTCAGCATCTTAGCTGTAGAGGGCAGTGTCACTGGCCTTCATATGTGGGATCTGAACTGGGGCCCTCTGGCGTCCCAAGCCAGTTCTTAACCAACGCGCCACTCGGCTGGCCCAAAAATTTTTATATATTGATTTGTGTCCTGTAATTTTACTGAGTTCATTACTTCTAACAATTTACAGTGGTGTCAGGGTTTTCTATATGTAATATGATGTCATCTGCAAATAGTGACTGTTTTACATCTCCCTTTATTTGGATGCCTTTTTGTTTTCTTGTAATTTCTAGTTTCATGCATTGTGGTCAGAAAAGATGCTTGATATTATTTCAGTGTTCTTAAATTTATTAAGACTTGTTTGGTGGCTTAACATGTGATATATCCTGGAGAATGTTCCATATGTGCTTGAGAAGAACATGTATTTTGCTGCTTATGGGTAGAATGTTGTGTGTATATATAAGTCCATCTGGTTTAACGTGTTAAGGCTGGTTTCTGTATTGATTTTCTGTCTGGATGATCTATGTATGAGAGTGGTGTATTAAAAGTCCCCTACTATTATTGTATTGCTGTCTATTTTCCACTTTTACGTCTGTTAATATTTGCCTTATATATTCAGGTGCTCCACTGTTGGGTGTATATTAACAAATGTTACATCCTCTTGTTGGATTAACCCCTTTGTCATTATGTAATGCCCTTTTATTACAGTCTTTGTTTTGAAGTCTATTTTGTCTGAGTCAAACTACACCAGTTTTTTTTTTTTTCCATTTGAATGATTTTTTTCCATCCCTTCACTTTTAGTCTCTGTGTATCCTTACACCTGAAGTGAGTCTCTTGTAGGAAGCACAAATGGGTCTTTTACCATGAGGGAAGCTCAATTTCTTATAAAGCTTTTTACTAATAACTATATATTCTGTATGTCTGGGAAGGAAGCTCAATAACATTTTTAAATATTCCTAAAGATAAAATTATCATAAAGTAACATTTTATCATAAATTGTTACATTAGTCCATAGACCACCATGGTGCTAATAATCATGGTGGCTTGAACATAAACATCCGTGGGATTCAAACAACATCCCTAAAATGAAAAAAGGGTGGACTGTTGTTAGGTCTCCAATCCACAGTAGTTACGTGCCTTGTCATTGAAAGTGCATGTACTGGAGAGGGGCGAAATTTATGGAGCTTATCACGTGATGGGTGACCGGCACAGCTCATACTAAGTAATGCACACAAGTGAAAATACAGTCTGTTCAGTGGTTGATAGAGGGCTGCTGCCCCAAATCCCAAGCTCCTCATTCCAACTACTCCTATCATCAGGGGTGTTCCACAGTGACCCCCTATCTTGAGTCAAGATAGGGGTGTCTTGACCCTCTCTTCTGCAGAACGGCCAGCATTTGTCCTGACTGATCAGATCCCGTGCCATCCATTGGAGAAACTGCTGCATGCACTCCTGGTGCCAGGTGCCTGCAAGGCAGGTGCTATTAATAGAGTTTATAGATGTGGCCAGCAAGCCTAGAGGTTAGTGACTTCTCTAAGGTCACACAGTTATTAAGTAACAAAGCTGGAAAACGAAGAAAGGTCTAACTTCAAAACCCATGCTTTCCCCACTTCTATTAATCTTTCTGAATACCTCCTTAAAAGGGAATTATGAATTTGGTCCTCGTAAAGAGACATTCTAGGATGCAGTATGAACGGCAAGATTTGAAATATTCAACATGACTAATATTAAGAATAAACTAGCCATACTCATTCTTTGGATCGGGTAATTTTAGTATCTACATTTGCCTGTTATATTCTAGAAATATCTCTGTATCTCTTTGATCACGTCAATGGTATTTAATCCAAATATACCACATACTCCACTGACAGTGGGATGTTGGTCATACACATCTATTGTTTAGCTCAAGGTAATGGTTATGAGAACAGCCTAAGGTCCTTCAGATAGAAATGGAGCATGTATTCAAATTAAAAATTAAACTTATTGATTTTTTTAAACCAATGAAGAGTCACTTGAAGTCAGGATTACTCGTGACCCTGGTGCTGAGGCACCGCACATGGGTAGTTGCACCAGACTTGGAAAGCTTTTAGAGGCAAAGTTCAGGGGCCATATGGACACCTAATGGTTTCTCCTAGTTCCAGGGCCTCTTTGGAGAAAGTTACTGACTTAATAGTCAGTTTTACAAAATTTTATTAGATACCTACTGGTATCACTGCAGGAAGAGAACAGGAGGCACCTCATACCTCCCATGCTCATGAAAGTGGGCCAAGGATGAGGACAGTGAACCAATCTCTAAGTTAGGCAGAACTGGATCTGATCTTTGACTTAAAAATGCAATGAACAAATGTGAGAACGGGAAAAGGTGTGTGACCCACTCTAACTTACCTAGAATGGGTCTGGGACAGAAGCACCTCTCAAAGGTCTTGCAGCCAAGGCATGGCTCAGACGACACTCCTAATCTAAGCATTCTTTAGCTTTGCTCTTCAATGGTGACAATTATGTTTGTATCTACTCAGTTTTGTGTCACCTTTAAAAAATCATGAAGGTTTAACACACGAAACAAATTTTATACTAAAGAGGCAAGATGTTAGCATGTTAAGAACCATGCTCAAGGACTCCAAAAACTGCACCTTAGTTCTGATGCCACTACTTACTCATTATGTGGCCTTATCCAGTTTCTTCTCTTCTCCAAAATGTCTCTTCTCCTGTGAAACTATGATAATACTTCCTATTTTACCCCAAGTGGCTGTTACTAGCAAGAAAAAATATAGCAGACTTGCCTCTGATGACGTAGCATCAATGGTCAGGGTGTAACCCTTTTGATGACTAGTTTACACGAAGTTACCATTTTTTGTTTTCAAATTGTTGCACCTTACCTTCCATTTCCAGGTAGTAGTTTTACGAGTACAATGCCAGTCTCAAATTTCAAGCAATGATTAGACTATTTCTTAAAAGAAAATTATCACAGGACGCAAAGCATACTGCATCATGTATGAGGTTAAAAACAATGGAATCACCACTGAGTCTAACAGAATAATAGCAGCTTATTATATGTGGCAACACAATGTGCTTGGCATAGTTATAAGTGCTTTATATATGTGAATCATTCATTCCTCCCAACCACTCTGTATGGTAGGTACTATTATCATTTTTGGATGAGGAACCTAAAACACAGGTAGTAAATGGCAGTTGACATTTGAACCCAAGGAACCTGGTTCCAATTTTTGAGTTTTTAGCCAGTATATTGTATTGCCTTTCTTAAAACAATCATATGTATGTAGGTAATCTACATCCCTAGTATTTTAAGTGAATGGGGATTTCTAGGTGAAAACCATGCATTTTGGTTCTAACTAAAAATAATTCTATTAAGTTCTTCTCTGGGTCTATGTAAATTTTTGAAGTTCGTTACACACATTTACTCAAATCTTTCCCATCAAAAAATAAAGAATTCCTGGGGAGGAGGGATCCTCAAAAAAAGGGGGAGTAAAGGGAAAGTAGGGGATGGAAAATAGAGATGTATATGTGCTAGGAAATAAAGCAAATTCAAATCGACAAATTATATAAATTCTAGAGCTGTTGTTGAGTTCCTGAAACCCAGGAACAAGAATTCTAATAATTTAAATCTAGTTGATAAAGCACTTTTTGAATGTTAATGTTGATTAGAACATTAAATTTTAGTATATTTGGGAGGAAACTTCTCAGTTAATAAGTCAAAATTTAAAGTGGGATTAGAGAAAGACCAGCAAATGTGACTTTAAAGGTATAAAGCTATCTTTTTTCACACACAAATCAAACAGCAATGTAATTAAATTCTAAGAGAAAACTGACACTCTAAATGGACAGTCTGCAGTACCACTAAAACATAACATCAGATGATAATCAACATTATTGCATTTAATAAGTAACATTGAGTAGCAAAACACAAATATACTCTTTAAATGTTGCATTGAACCTCTCCACCATTTTGGCTTCATGTAATGAGGTATGTGTAGAAGTATTTGTTCACATTTTATGTACCATTTAAAATGAAAAGAGTTCCTTTTTTAGGAGAAGGGGATGGTGGCCAGTATGTGAAAAAAAGACTATTTTGGAAAAACTAAGTATCTACCCAACTCCTGACTTACAAATTATTAGGGTGGTTTCTACACCTACTTCCTCACAAAGTGCACACACTAACGCTAATTCACATTCAAGGAAGGTTTAAAAATTATACGCGAACACTGCATTTTCTTTGCATCATCAGTGCTGACTCTTACAGGGAGTCAGACCCATAAGAGAGCAAATGTGAAGACCCTGGCTACTGTTTTATGGATAGAAGACATGGTTTAATTTGGAGTGAGTTCAGGAAACCAGAAAACAATGTAAGCTTCCAAAGATATTACAGCCAAAGTTTGCAAGAGTGACTGATATTATGTAGTGATAGATACTAATTTCCCATGTGAGGACAACAGTAAATTATTCAATTTGGCTCAATTAGCCATCTTGTGCCTGCCGGGTTACTGGCATATTATCCAAAATCTATAGCATTTGTTTGGAAAAACTTGAGGAGGAAGAGATGGTCTATAAGTTGACTTATTTCCTATACATTTTTTATTCTAAACGATTACCTAAACCCAGGTCAGGGAAGCAGTTTCATTTTATGGCTTATTTTCCTTTTCTGTATTTTGATGCTAGCAGTCACTTCCATTCATTTGAACATTAACAGGGTAAAGCAGTGGTCTCAGTCGATACTACTTATTCAAATCAATCTCACGTTAGATTTATATGTCCACTTAATATGGCGCCAAAATTTTAAACAAAGCTGGGCATTTTCTTTTAATGCAGGACTTCAAACGAGAGTTACATGAACACAGTACTTTGATTCAGAAAGTGAAAACAACAAAATTGAAAAATTTGCAGGCAGCACCTGAGGCACTCAGACAAGGCTAACATTTCATTACGACGTCAGTATTCTTTACAGGGTTTCTATCTTAACCTACAGGGAAGCAGGTGTAGCCCTGAAGCCACTCCTCGTAGTGCTAAGTGTTACTCACCCAGGATTAACCTTGATGATGGTTATTAGCTTTACTTTAACAGCTTGAAACACTTTATACTTGTCTTGAAGTATACTTAAAGAATGTATTTAGCTGATTCTTAAGGAACCAAGTCAGAGGCAATATCCTAAATCTTAAAAGCTCCCTTCGAATATAATGTTCATAGTCTTTAAATTTTAACTGTCATTGTTTATTACTGTTTTGGCTATATCCTCTACAATTTCAGCAGCATCTTAAAGAGACAATGTGTGTATGTACAATGAAAAGACAAAATGGTTTGCAACATCAGAAATCAGAGCCACAGTTTAGCTGTACAATATTAAGGAGGATCTGTGGTGCGTGTAGCCTCCTTTTTCGGAAACATGGACAACTTACATGTAAGTATCAGCATTATGAATGTAACAATAAAGAAATAATTCTTACAGGAGTAAAATACAGCATCCTGAAAAATAATGGTTTCTACCATACAAGGCAGTTAGAAAATGTTCACATTTTAACAAATCTATACAAACCACAAGAAACTTGTTTATGGGACCATCATCCCACCTTGCTGATAAGAACCTTCTAGAAATGTAGAATGACCATGAACAATTTATAAATCTAGTATCTATGTGCTCCACAGCCCTAGAACCCAAGAAACTGATTCAGAGAACGCTGTATGTCCAACATGGGTCATTTTTACATGCCTTGATTGTTAATGAGTGCCTGCTTTTAATATGTCTTTGTGATGTACAGTCAATTTGCACCTTTAAGGAGGTCATTCGATTTTTTTTTTTTAGCAAAGAAGCAACATTTAGCAGCAATTAAAAGCGCCTTCAAGACTTAAAAAAAATACAGTATCCAATTAGAAAAGCCATATCTTTAAACACTTTGTACAAGAATAAGCTGCTGAAAACTTGGTAATTGAAATACGACATATGTACAACAATTTACAACAGAGCTAGAAGGGAATTTATCATTATCCTGCATAGAACTGGTCTGCATTTGGTTACATACTGTCACTTGTTTTAATGAACAAGGCCTGGTAACAAAAGGAAAGTATCTGTTAACAATTCTAACGTGTTGAAAACACTGGAGATATTACAATTTAGTGACTTCAACTGATTGCAAAATAAGCAGCTCATTTTGTCAAAGGTGTAAAGTAACTAGGAATAAAAGCTCTCCCTTTAACATAACCAGTGAAAAAGAGGACATGTGAATTCGAGGTACAATGTGGTAAAAGCCAGAACAGGCAAATGACAAAGTCTAACTTTGTCCAAAGCTTCTAACTCTCACATTCTATTACTATAAAAACACAACTGTCACTGTCATTCAGTTACTTACTTTGGTTTCAGCAGATTAACTGCCGAATGCTGAAGGATGTATCCAGGCACTATAGTTCTCGTGTTAGAAATATGTCTCATTTTTTCCATGTGTTTTTAAATAATGAAAAACTACCCTTCATATTAGAACTCTCTAGTAACAACCAAATGTACTTAAGTATTATAAACGTTATGTACAGTGTTCCCCCAAACAAACGACAAGTTATTTTTCTATCCTAACATGGTCTTCCTGTTTCTGTGCAACAGGCAGTCATCCTTCACTGCTCAACGTGATAGTCAGAAGTGAACATTTATTCTTGTCTATGATCCACTCTCATACAATGATGCTACGAAGAGCTTCAGTTTACAAACAGTTCTCAACCATGTCCTGTGTAAAAAAGAAAATGAAAACACTCAAATGCTTTCAAACTCAAGTGTGCATCTGGAAGCAATCAAAGGTATCATGCCAATTTTGGAGGAAAGTCAGTAAGTAATTATGCTTGCAGAGGGGGGTGTAGGGGAGGCTGTCAGCCCCGCCATGTGTAAGTTCCCTGAAGAATTGGATCTTCTCATATGTGGGAGAAGGTAGGGGTCATTTGCCAGTTGGTGCACATCAAATCGATCTTCTTTTCGGTATGCCAAACAGCGTCTTATAAAGGCCTTAAAAAAAAAAAGTCAGCAATTAAAATCTCTTTCCCTTCTAAATATCAATCAAATTAATCCTCTAGAAGGATGGACACATTTGAGACAATAGATTTCTTTTTACTGGAAATTCAAATCTTACAAAAAAAAATTTTTTCTGTAGCAATAAAATTCTCACTTCAAATTCAATTCCCAACTCATAGCCCCCTAGTGGTTCACTTTATAGTCTAAATTATTATTGCTACCATTTAAACTTATTACAGGAAAGCTGTACTTTTTCAAAAATTACTGAGGTAAAATATATATAAATACATTTTAAATTAACATTTTAACCCTTTCTGAGTACACAATTCAGTGACATTAAGTATCTTCACACTTCAGCAATATCACCACATCCATCTCCAGGACTTTTTCATCTCCTCAGACTGAAACTCTGTACCCATTAAACAACAACTCCCAATTCCTCCCTCCCTCAGCCCTTGGTAACCACTATTCTATATCCTTTATGATTTGGCTATTCTACGTAGGTACCTTTATCAGATACCTAGAATATAAAATAAGTGGAATCATATAATATTTGTCCTTTTGTATCTGGCTTATTTCACTTAGCATCATGTTTAAGAGTCACCCACATTGTAGCATGCATCAGTTTTGTTCCTTTTTAAGGCTGAATACTATTCAACTGCATGTATATACTACATTTTGTTTATCCATTCATCTGATGATTGACATTTAAGGTTGTTTTCACCTTTTTGCTATTGTGAATAATGCTGTTACGAATATTGGTGTATAAATATTTGTTCAAGTCTTTGTTCATTTTGTTGATGGATTCTGTTGCTGTGCAGCTTTTTCATTTGATGTAATACCACTTGGTAGTTTTTGTTGCCTTTGCTTTTGGGGTAAAAAACCAAAAAATACTCGCCAAGACCTATGTCAAGAGCTTACCACCTAGGTTTTCTTCTAGGAGTTTTATGGTTTCAGGTCTTTACACCTTCAAGTCTTTCATCCATTTTGAGTTAATGATTGTGTGTGGTATATGGTAGTGGTCCAGTTTCATTATTTTGTATATATCTGTCTAGTTTTCCCAACAATACTTATTGAAAAGATTGTCTTTACCCCATTGTATTTTCTTGGCTCCTTTGTTCATAAAATAATTGACCATATAAGCATGGGTATACTCCTGGGCTCTCGATTCTGTTCCATTGATCTATGTGTCTTGCTTTAATGCCAATACTATTTTGATTGCTGTAGCTTTGTAATATAGTTTGAAACCAGGGAGCAGGATGCCTCCTGCTTTCTTTTTTCTCAAGATTGCTGTGGATATTTGGGGTCTTTTATGGTTCTATACAAGTTTTAGGATTGCTTGTTCCAGTTCTTTGAGAAATGCCTTTGGAACTTTGGTAGGGATTACACTGAAACTATAGATTGCTTTGGGTAGTATAGACATTTTAATATTAATTCTTCCAACCCACGAGCATGGAATATCTTTCCACGTTTCATTTCTTTCATTAAAATCTTATAAGTTTTCAGTGTACAGGTTTTTCACCTCCCTCGTTAAATTATTCCTAGGTATTTTATTTTATTTTTTTATTGGGGAATTGGGGGAGGAGAAGAGCGTTGGGGAATCGGGGAAGGGGAATAGACAAGTTGCTGTCCTTCTGTTCGTCAGTTTAGTTGTGGAGGACGTCGCTTCACTGGCCCATGTTAATATTATCATTGCGCTCTTCCCGGGTGAGGCAGTCGCTCGCTGGCCATTGGACGGGTGCTCAGAGCAGCTCACAGCAGCTCACGCCGGCTGCCAGCCACTCACGGTAACTCACAGCAGCCCATTGCAGCAGGGGCTGCAGCCTACGCTGCTGCTGGCGACTCACGGAAGCCCAGCTCCAGGATGAGCTGTTGTTCACCATCTTAGCTGTAGCGGGCGCAGCGTAACTGTCCTCATATGGGATCCGAATCGGGACCCTGCTGCTCAGAGCTGGCGTCCCAAGCCAACTCTTAAACAACATGCCTTTCAGCTGGCCCTATTTTATTCTTTTTGATGTAACTATAAATGGGGCTATTTTCTTAATTTCTCTTTCTGACAGTTCGTTATTTACTGAATTCACTGGTTAGTTCTAACAGTTTTTGGTGGTGTCTTGAGGATTTTCTACATACAGTTGACCCTTGAACAGTGCAGTGGTTGGGGCACTGACCATCAGTGCAGTCGAAATCAACATATAACTTAAATCAGCCTTCCGCATATGTGATTTCCAATGGCCACTTGACCCTTGAATAACACAGGTGTCAAGTACATGGGTCAATGAAAAATTCTGCGTATAAGTGGACTGGAAAAGTTTGAACCTGGGTTGTTCAAGGGTCAGCTGTATAATATCATTTCATCTATAAATACCGACAGCTTTATTTCTTCCTTTCTGATGTGGATGCCTTTTATTTCTTTTGTTGCCTAATTGCTCTGGCTAGGATTTCTGATACTATGTTGAATACAGAAAGCTGCATTTATACTTAGAAAATTCTGGACACTTTTTTCCTAGAATTTTTCTTCTGCTAAAATAATCCTCTCACCCTTTATCAGTTTAGTTTGGCTAGAGGGAATGCCATTTTTAGCCATAATGTTTTTTTCCTATCGAGCATAAAGAGTTTTAGATGACGGAAACAATGAATAACACTTCTTTTGGGGTTTTTGTTTCTTACGTTAAGACTGTGCATCAGTACACTTTTGAAAAAGCTAAATAATGGAATATAATCACTATCTTTTTCCTTCTCAAGCTGGTTTTATGTATCTTCTTCTTGAGAATAGCTTCTTATAAAAAATCTACCGAATTATAACATTTATAAAGTACATAAATCCTAAGTGTACAGTAAAAAAGTGAATATACCTATGTAACTGGCAACCCAGATCAAGAAAAAGAACTTTACCAGAGACCCCTGAGTCTCTTCACACCCCCTTCCAGGCATGGGCTCTGCCTACAACCCATCTGTACCTTAACTTTTAACACCAGAGTTGAATTTTGCTTGTTTTGACCTTTATGTAAATGTATTCCTTTATCTAGCTTCTTTCACTCAATATTATATTTGAGAAATTCATCCACTTTTTGTAACAGACAGAACATTCTCAAGGAATAATTTATAATTCTTTCCCTTTCTTACTGCTGACACTAGAAAGAACTTTAGCTTATTTTGAAATTCCTAACTGCCACATTAATTAATTAATTAAACTATGCGCAGGAAAATTATAACTAACATACATTATAATGTGATTAAACTTTGATGTAAAGTTAGCTATTTCGCATGTTCTCTGCTTTGAAATTCATTAGAAGCAATTTTTTCTTTAAAAACAAATCTAGTTCTTATCATTATACTATGGTTAGCTTACTAATATTTATCAAAAGTCTTTCTAATCCCTTAGGTCTTATCTTTTTAGGTCTTTAACAAAGTTTCAGAAGCTACTATAAAAAAGATTAAGATATAGGAAAAAAATCAGGAGTGATTGATATATTGAAGGCAGAGTTTGAAAGGAAAAGCTACCACCAGCAAGAGGTAAGAAGCATACAAGGAGTAAATGTGCTTCGGGTGCCCACATCAGGTCAGCAGAGGTACGTGGCAAAGGTGTGTTCTGTAGGGACAAGAGGTTAAAAAACAAACAAAAAATAATGTGACCCTCCTCCAGGTTCCAAAACAGTGGCTAAGGATAAAACCAGAGATGGTAAACGAGACTTTCTTTTGGCATACTACATTTATTCCTGGTCTTTTCTGTCAGTATTAAAACATAAATGGATCTTGCATTGACTAAATTCATTTAGTTTCTATTCTCACTAATGCTGTATATAGAAACAGAAGACGAAATTTAGATGCTAGCACTGTCAAGATCTTTTCAAAGGAGCCATAATTCCCTTATGAAAATAACTCATATGCTTTAAAATAAGAATGCCAATTATCTTCTCAATTGTCAAAATCTTCTCAAAGTCATTCAAATAATTTGCAAAAAGCAAATAAAGATGTAGTAGATAAAATGAAATATGGAACAGTTCCAATAAACACACTTACTGAGATTACCCAAAGAACAATACCTTTCCCATTATGCAGGCCCTTCCGACCTCAGTCAGGGACACACAGTAGTGCTTCTCTATAGTCTAAGGATACGAAAATTAAAGCTTACTTATAAATTATTCTTATGGCCTAGATTATTCCTACCAGAAAAAAAAAACCGCAAATTTTTTGTCTTAGGAATTTCACAGGGTTTGAAAAGAACACTCCCACAGGGAGGTCACAAAGAAATAAACTTTGTGATAAGAGTATAACAAAGCAGGAGTGAAAATACAAATATAAAAGGCCAACAGGAGGAGGAATGTGGGAAGATAATAAGCACCATAAAAGTGCTGCTATTAATTAGAAATAGCTATTTCACGTTATGATATAAACATATGGATTAAAGCTATAGGAAGCCATTTGTTACGGAGTCACAGACTCCTACACACACACAGAGCTGAAGAAGAGGTCAGGCTTTCTTAAGAGCTACTGCAGGGCAGCATGACATCAAGTATCTCTGCTACTTACTAGCTGGTGTGATTCTGGACAAGATCTTTTTGCTATGGCTTGTCTGGTTTCCTATTTCATAAAATGGGAATAACAAAAATACCTACACCCTCATGAGGATGTTAAAAGTTAATGTATTAAAGTATCAATACAATGCTTTTATTATTTCTTATACAGCAGACCCCTGAACAACTTTGGGGGTGAGGGGCACCTATACCCTCTACAGTCAAAAATCCAAGTTCTGTGAAAAGCCAATTAAGACACATTTTGTATGTTATATTATATATTATATTCTTAGAATAAAGTAAGCTAGAGAAAAAAGTTATGAAAATCATATGGAAGAAAAAATATGTATACATTTTATGCATTCATGACATAGCTTTTTGTTAAATTTTTTCAATGTTTATAGGTTCATCTGAGAGTTTTTTCAAATTGTTATAAATCTCCAAAATATCTTCCAATATATTGAAAAAATTCATGGGTAAGTGGACCTGTGCAGTTCAAACTGATGTTGTTCAAGGGTCAACTATATATTTAAATATCTCAGTATTAACTGATAAACTGATATATAAAACATAAAGGTAACAATGAGCCCAAATCCTGTGATTTTCCCTCATTTTCAAGGCAAGCTGGTGTGAACAAAGAAACAGGGATTATATTTTGGTCCTTAAAAGATGAAAACTATCACAACCAAAGAAAGGCCTAAGCAGCTCTTTTTTCCAGAGCAAATCACCAGCCCTACTGGACAGCACTGGATTTTCCTGTGGTAGCTATCCCTTTTATTTTACTGACTAATAAGTAAGTCTTTTAAGCACAATTTATAAAATAAAATTTCACAAAACTTATTTATATAAATTTAATACCTTTGCTTCACTGCTTACAACCGGTTTTACAGGGAACTGGACTTCTGTGGCTTTTAATATTGTATTTTCTTGAAGAATGTCTTGTTGAGATTGATTGTGACCAAATGGCTTAAAAAAAAATGAATAAAATGTTGAGAAATTTATCTCACAAAAAATTTAAACAGAGATATTATCAGTGAATTCCCAAGATACGAATGATTTATGTTCTAAAAAGTCTAGTCCTCAGTTGTATGGAAGTTGGGATACATTATCATAGCAACAAGATTATCATTGATAGCAGGCCAGAAAGCCTTTCTAATCAATCCTCAGCATAGCTGAAACAGTGTGAATAAGAAATAGAAACAATGCTTTTGCAATATATGCAATTAAGATAAAATAAAAACAAATTTAAATATTTATTCTGAATATTTAAAACAATGAAGTTTGATTTAGAGAAGAGATGAAGTAGTGGAAATGTGAAAAGACCAAAGAATAAAATACTTTGAGCACAATAACGTCAATGAAATAGCTCCAGGTTTGGTCCTAACTTGCAGTGAATTCCCAGAGAAGTCCCTTAAGTTCTCTTTCCATACTGATGAAGGGACTGGATGGGATAGGGAGTAAGTAATATCTATGGTAGTTTTTAGTTCTCTCAGTATAAAGAGAGGCTTGGGGAAAAGGAAGACTACTAAGTTTAGTGGAATTGCCCTGAGGAAGCACAGGGGGAAACTATGCTAACGCCACTGTGTGTGTGGTGGGGTAGAGGACGTGAGGAAGTGGAGAGAATGAAGGCTAATGCAAAGAGTTTTGACTCCAGTATTCTTTATAGTAGAGAATGTCAGCACTGTTAACAGATAGCTACTTCTTTTCCTTAAATTAAAAAAAAAGGCAAAAAGCAGACCAAGTAAACTGTTATGACATTAAAATAATTCTGATCCATGGAAATTTCAGGAAGAAACCAGGATTTCCTTGGAAGGATCTAAATTGACTTTTGACTTCAAGTTAATGAAACTCTGTATGTAAGAGGGGAAAATTCAACTTATCTACATATAACTGAATCTGGTGTACTTTAACTTACCTTTCTACCATAAAGACACTGAAAGAAGATGACTCCAACTGACCACACATCAACCTTGTTGGAAATCTTTGGTGGTTCTTTTCCAACTACAAAACATTCAGGAGGTAAATACCTATAGTTTTTTTGGGGAGAAAAGGGGAAGGATATTATCAATCTATAATTTAAAACCTAAAGTGTAAAATCTCAGAATCCCAATTTTAAGCATACATAAACCTTAGGGTTTTCTTCAATGAAAATCACCAATCAAACTTGAAAGCATTTACATCTAGTATCATTTGACTCTTGAGCCAAAAGATACAATTTTGTGATAAAGTATGCCATATATACATACATACATATAATATATATATATATATATAATCTAAAGTATACTATATATGCATATTGTCTACAGAAATAAAAAATTATCATTAGAAATGTTCTAAGTTAAGTACTAATAATAGAAGAAATGCTCTCTCGTCCCCAGGCTCTCACCAGCATTCAAACTATAGGCAGGTCTCTTCCTAAAACACGTCTGATCGGGTGGTTCTTTTGTTTAAGGAACTTCAACATCACTCGTTGCCAAGGTTAAGACCTCCTATCTCTTGTTTGTAACACAAGACACATCCAATCTAGCAGCAACTTAAATTCCAACATCTGCACTCACTCTTCTCCTCCAGCCCCTCACACTGGCTAGGCAAAGCCAGTTTTGCCTGCTTCCCCACACTGCGCTTTATTTTTATTTTTTTAAAGATTTTATTGGGGAATTGGAGAAGGGGAACAGACAAGTTGCTGTCCTTTTGTTCTTCAGCCTAGTTGTGGAGGGCATCGCTTCACTGGCCCAAGTTGGTATTATCATTGCGCTCTTCCCGGGTGAGGCACTCGCTTGCCGGCCATTGGACGGCCACTCATGGTGACTCTCGCCGGCTGCCAGCCAGCCCCACTGCAGCCTACGCCGTAGCCATTGCCCCACGGCAGCCCAACTCCAGGTCGAGCTGTTGTTCACCATCTTAGCTGTAGAGGATGCAGCGTCACTGGCCCACATGTGGGATCCGAACCGGGGCCCTGCTGCTCAGAGCTGGCGTCCCAAGCCAACTCCTAACCAACACGCCACTCAGCGAGCCCTCCACACTGCTCTTTAGTCCCCAATACTTTTGAATAAGAATCTCTAGTACCTTCCCTAACCACTCCAGTTCACTTGGTGAGCACCTTTTCTTCTTCACGACCCACCCAACCTCTATTAGCCTTTTCTGCTTCCCTCTAGGCAAAGCTTTGCTTCTTCCCGACATAACCACCAGATGTTATGGTATCTCTATTATGGTGTTAAAATAAAAATCGCACTAGGCCAGAAATAGCTCAAGGGGCTCTTATTCATTGTGCAGTGTTGAAACACTAGTAGCATCATATTCAAAAGTACTATTTTTTATTTGTAACCGCTATTTATAAGTTCATAATTTTAGATAAAGGTAAAAATAAATTTGTCACCTTAGATTATAAGTAAAGAAATCCATCAGGAATGCAAGCATCTTATACCTCAACCATTTAGATAAACTAAAAATCCTGAAAAGGAGTAATACAGCTAACTGGGAGTCTACTTTTTTTTTTCCTTCAGTTTCATACTCACTATGCTGAAATCATTTGTTTCACTAGGAAGCTAAGAGATCTCTTAAATTACTTGTGATGTTAATCCTTTCCTACACCACAAATCAAGTAAAAAGCCAGATTTGTTTTATGAATAAAAGTGTGTATTTTGTGTAGCTTAAAGTGTATGTAACTGGAACCAGAATAGCTCTTAAACACTATGCTCACCGTCTCTTGAGGCAAAAGGATATAAGTAAGGAGAGGAACTGGAAGAACAGATACCAAAGGTATTCCGGAGAAAAAATGACCACCAGGATTTAGTAGACAACTGCATTTGAGACCTGAGAGGGACAAAACTGATTTTCTTCTAAGTGATACTGACAAACAGTTTAAGCTTCTGGGGATGCAAGGTAATTTATAAAAGCACCATAGACAGGTATTCTGTAAGTCTGTATAGGATATCCCAGTTTACCAAATACAGAGCTAAAAAACTACTGTAGTATGACTGTAGAAAACTAACCATTTTTGGAAAATGATTTCTATGGGTAATACATTCCAGGAAGTGCCATGACTGCATCTCTTTGCTAAACATAGGCCTCCCTGTGTCATGCCCACCTGACAGATACATTTCCTTGCCCTGCCCCACCATGCACTATGGAAGCCAGAGTGAGAGGGGAACAATACAGTGGGAGTCTCCGCAGAGGAAGGATGTATTATTTAGAACATGGTTTTTAAGCTGTCTTCCACAGAGTCCAGGTTTCTACCAGGAAGCCTTGTTCTTACTGGTTTTATTTATTAAAATTCTAAAACTTTGTGTGAAAAAGGGAGCCTTTCGTTAAAAGAAAAGACTAAAGGCTACTTCCTGATTGAGGATACTGACTTTTAGGGGCTACTAGTTTGAATGATAATTATCTTTAAATTAAAAAAAAAAAATTCATGACATTATCTTATGTATATTCCTAGAAAACGCCACAAGCAAAATTTGAAACTTTAAAATGGCTTTAAAAGAATACATGAACATGACCAATCCCTGTTTATGAAAAGTACAGTCCACACAGACCTGTGGTGTCTTACGGAACTGGTCATTATGTATCTAGGCTAACTGTGTGAAGACTGTTCTGGAAACCCTAGTGTCACATTTATGTTTATAGTCACCATCCTGTTCAATCAAGTTAAATACAGTTATTTCTCTTCCAATTAAAATTTCATCCCATTTGCTCAACTAATTTATTCTAAACACTACGTTTGTTTTGAAATTTTATAGTCTATATTCTCCACATTGGTGAATTTGACAAGTTTGACAATTTTCACTGAAGTAGTTTTTGTCAACACCTAAGTAACTTTGAAAGGAATAACATTCATTTAGACTTACATCTGTGAACCTATGTTTCTATCTACAGTTATATCTATATGTATAAAGTCAATAAAAGGTATTTTTGAGAGTCAAGTCTAAAAGGCCAAGAACATGTCAAGTATCTCTCCCATCCATGATCACAAAACATCCATCTCCAACAAAAATTGTAACCACAAAACCTCTACAGAGAGGGCTTTATGCTTATTGCTTGTAATAGTTAAGATGCTATACTGATATAAGTGTTACTTTCATGATAAACGTCACTCTAAATTATAGAAGAAAATTCACAAGTTCTCCATGTTAGGAGTTTCTGAGTAGGTACTGACGTCACTCGCTAATGTCAAGTCTTTCTCCCTCTAGTTAAGACCAGGTGAGAAAAGAGGGCTGATGAGAGTAGACTTCGTATTAGTCCCTCACAACAATAATTTCAAACGTATGTGAAAGAAAAACTAAATTTGCAAAAAGGGCTTGTCACTGATTTAGACAATTTTCACGTATTTAATAATGCATTTACCAGTAAGTGCCTGCCCCTTGGGAAGTTAGGTCCATTCCATCTACACCATAGCTATCATCATCCATAATCTTGGACAGACCAAAATCAGTGATTTTGATTTCTCCACATGCTGTTCCATCTACCAGAAGGATGTTTCCTAAGAACACAATGTAAGGTTCTTTTAGTGATACATAGATGAAAAACATCATTACTACTTAAGCTAACTTTTGGAAAGTAAATATATATTTAAATTGTTATATATAATTAAAATATAATTTTAAAAGGTGATATGACAAAAACACTTTAAATTCTACTAGCATTCCATTAACTTTAAAGAACTAAACCAAAAAGCATATTCTTAGGTAACTTAATATGACTTTTAAAAACTATCCTCTTTAGAGCTTAAAAATTATTTAGACACATTTTACTAATTACCTGGCTTAAGATCATAATGTATAATAGGGGGTTTGATTTCATTGAGATATCTTAGTGCATTTACAATTTGCATTACAATAGACCTAGCTTCTTTCTCTGACATTAATTTATGTTGCTTCAGATAGAAATCCAAGTCATTGCCTTCACAGTATTCTAACACTGTACAAAACCTAGAATAGAGAAAAGAAAAAAAATTAGACATAAAATATTATCCAGTAATTCAGAATCACAATGAAAAAATGAAGATATTTATACTATCACAACAGAATAGGGAAAGCAAAAGCAAACATGTCTTTACTTAAAAACTAAATCCTTATATTCACTTACGTATCTGTATCCAAGGAGAAATAATCATAGAGTTTAACTATTCTGGGGTGATCCAGTTCTTTGTGTATTCTATACTCTCTGCAGGCATGCCTACGGGAAAAGAGAGTATATTAATTCCCCATGACCATTACATATATTTTCAATTGTTAAAAACCATGAAGTACGGCCGGCCGAGTGGCGCGATGGTTAAGAACTGGCTTGGGACGCCAGAGGGCCCCGGTTCGGATCCCACATATGAGGGCCAGTGACACTGCCCTCCACAGCTAAGATGCTGAACAACAGCTCAACCTGGAGCTGGGCTGCCGTGAGTTGCCGGCGACAGCGTAGGCTGCAGCCCCTGTGGCAGTGGGTTGCCATGGGCTACCGTGTGTAGCCAGCAGCCAGCGTGAGCGGCCAGCAGCTGAAGTAAGCGGCCGTCCAGAAGCCGGCGACTGATGTGCCTCGCCTGGGAAGAGCGCAATCATGGTGCCAACTTGGGCCATGAAGCAACGTCCTCCACAACTAGACTGAAGAACAAAACGACAGCAACTTGTCTGTTCCCCTTCCCCCAATTCCCCAGCACTGCTCCCATCCCCCCAATTCCCCAATAAAAAAATCTTTAAAAAAAACACACAAAAAAACACCATGAAGTATTAATATTTACTTGTGGTAGTTTTCCTTTTTCTCATCCCTCCAGCTTTTATTAAGCTGATGGATCTTCACAGCAGCGTATCTTTGTTCATAAAGGTCAAAAGCCTAGGATTCAAGTCATAGAACAGTTAGGACCAAAGACCACTGAATAGCTGAAGAGACTTAAAAAAAAATTTTGGTGATAATTTTTGCAATAATAGGGAATTAGAATAAATATTACTATTTTTGGTATCATCCCTGCTAAAATTGTATATAGTTCAATGACACATTACCAGAAACAAGATACAAACAAATTCCATGGTACTAAGTCAGAGAAAACTTTAATGTCAATTTTCACATTCAAATTTTATAAATGCTAATATACTGAAATCAAGATAAAACAATAAAGCTGATTTTTGTTTTTAATATGAACCTGCTCCTCTATTCTGGCAGTAGCAGTAAGCAGCCAGGAAAACAGATGGCTCTAATGCTTTTTTTGTGGGTTAAGCAAACCTTTTTTCTCTAGCTTTTCCTAGCAATTCCCCATTCCTCCCCGCTCCACTTTGTTGAAAAGTAACAAGTTCCTAACAATTTTCCAACTGTTTAAAAAAGTTCTAAACTTTGACTATGAGACTGTTCAAACAGAACCACACCCATTAATCATGTATCATTTATCACATCTAATGACATCAATAATAATTCCTAACCTCATCTAATATCCAACTTGCCTTCAATTTACTTTGTCTCAAAAAAAGGTTTTATACTGGTTTGTCTAAATCACCAGCCTATTTCTTAAGTAACAAAATAAAGAATGATCAGGATTCTTTTAAGGTTTTAGGTGATTTTTAACTGTTTTTAAAAAACAATGTCATTTAAGAGAGATTTAATAATTTAGGTTCTACTGTGATTTATATACAAAGTGCCCCTTAAGAAAACTTAAAAGCTGACACATTTATTAGAAAGAAGGTCCCCAGTCCCCATTAATTTATCCTAAAAAATAAGCAGAAGGGGTAAACTGCTTGTCACAAAAAATATAAAAGCATGAGATCAGAAATAATATAGAATGGAGTAATTAAGAATATTAACTTTGGCGTCAGATAAACTTACCAGCTGCATGACTTTGTGCTGATACCCTGCCTCAGCCTTCGTCTCATTTATAAAGTTTGGGTTGTGACTGAACTATATATAATTCTAGCAGAGATGATCACCAAAAATTATAGTGCGTTGCATAATCTACACTAGAGGGTTAAATGGGCTGAAACATACTTAGTGTTTAAAGTAACATATGACTCATAGTAAATACCCACTAAAGATTAAATTATTAAACACTGGGTTTAAAGAAATAGAAAAGAATTTTAAAAGTTCATGTGAGAGAACGCAAAAGAGCATAAAGGATAAAATTCAGAGGCAATCATAACAAAGGATTACAGATGAAAATAAAAATTTACATATACTAACAAAAAGTTAATATCAGTGGTATTGATTATAATAATTATATATTGACACATCTGTTTCCCAAGAATGGGTGAATAAAGTATACCTTCCAATAAAGCTAATATGGTACTCACTGAGTAACTAATTTAATATTTTCCACCTTGATATAAATAAAAATCTATAAATTTTGGCTTACAATCTGTTGCTTTGTTTCCCAATGGACCTGGCAACCATGAATGGGCTTTGTAGGAGTTGAAATGAATCATTAGTATTTAGGTCAGTACTGAACGTTCAAGTCATTCAGCCCCAATCTGCGTTTTCTAATTTCTATAAGCCTTTTCTCCAAAGAGAAAAAAGCTGCTTTTAGCCCCTATCTGGGGCTGAAAACAGTGAAAATACTATTGGACAGTGGCTGAGGCTCAGAAACTGGGCAACTTTTAGGCTAAGCTAGTATGGTCTTTTCTACCTTGTGACCTGGGTAAGCCTACTTCAACCACCGCAGTGCTTGAGATGAACTACCATTAGAATCAGAGATACAGAAACTAGAGGAGAGTCACTTATCACTCCTGATGGGTGAGATGGTGTGAGGCCCATGATTCTTATTGCTTATCCAAGTTAAAACAAAAACAAAACACAGTTCATGGTTGAACCAAAATCAGAATTGAAGTTCTCTGAATCCGAATTCTGTAATTTTTCCCAGAGTCAGAATAATCCAGGATGTCTTTAGTAAATCACAAGGGCATAGTCCTTGACCAATGGAACAGAGGACTTCTAATAATAATCTGATGAGCTCACATTTACTAAGCACCAATGTTCTATGTGATTCACCTGTGATAGCTCATTTAATTATTACTATTATTCTATAATGCAGGTACTGTTACTAATCCCAGATGAAGGCAGTGAGGAAGACGATGGTAAGTAACAAGCCCAAGTTTATAGTTAGTTAATAGCAGTCAGAATTAGAAGCTTTCTTTAGGAGCTGAAGTTTGAGAGTATGACCTTCATCCTAATTTAAGGGCAAATGGGAAGCCACTGGGGCTTATAAAGCAGGGCAGTGAGATGATCAGATTGCACTTTACAAAAAGGCTACTATAGGGCCGGCTGAGTGGCTCAGTTGGTTAAGAGCTCACTCAAGATGCAAGGATAGTTAATAGACTCTTGAGATAAGACAACATAAGCCACCACAGGCTCTTTTGTAATGAGTCAGGACAGAAAATCTGTCAAAACAATCATAAAATCAATCAATAAAAAGACAAGTACTTCTTAACCACATACAGGTAACCCCCCACTTTTTGATAATTTGTGTTGCGCCACTTTGCTTTTACAAAAGGCCTACATTTGAACTGTTTTCGCTAATGGAAATAAATCTGAAGAGGATTTTCACTTCTACAAAAAAAGGCAGAAAGCGTAACTAGCATTCAGTGCTTGTCTTGCAGAGCGGCATTACAGAGGCAGTGCACATCCCAAGGAGTGAGGGGGCACCGCCAAGCTCCTTTCCCCGGCACCACGCGCAGCATCTCAGCATCAAGCTGCCACAGCTGTGAACTGTGTCTGTAAGCATCTGTGCTTTATCTCAATTTATTTTGTGCATCTGTTAGCAAGATGTGTCCTAAGGTATCAGAAAAGCCTAAGAGAACTCATAAGGGTGTTGCACTTCACATAAAACTGGATGTTAATTAGGGCCGGCCGAGTGGCGCGATGGTTAAGAACTGGCTTGGGACGCCAAAGGGCCCCGGTTCGGATCCCACATATAAGGGTCAGTGACACTGCCCTCTACAGCTAAGATGCTGAACAGCAGCTCAACCTGCAGCTGGGCTGCCGTGAGTCGCTGGCGACGGCGTAGGCTGCAGCCCCTGTGGCAGTGGGTTGCCATAGGCTACCGTATGTAGCCAGCGGCCAGCAGCCGCAGTGAGCGGCCGTCTAGAAGCCGGCAACTGACGTGGCTCGCTCAGGAAGAGCGCAATGATGATGCCAATTTGGGCCAGTGAAGCAACGTCCTCCACAACTAGACTGAAGAACAAAACGACAGCAACTTGTCTGTTCCCCTTCCCCCAATTCCCCAGCACTGTTCCTATCCCCCATCCCCCCAATTCCCCAATAATAATAAAAAAAAATCTTAAAACAAAACAAAACAAAACAAAAAAACAATTGGATGTAATTAAGTGTATTTGGTATGATGTGGTAGGTTATTTTTTGGGTCTGGGAACACTTGGAAAAATTTCCATATAAATTAATGGTAAATGCTTCTTAGCTTTATGCTATTTTGACTCATGAATGTTTCACAGGAACACTCTACTTTTGGATAGCAGGGGAAACCTGTACTCCTGTATCTTTGCTATATTTAATGTGAAGAACAGAAAAAAATTTACATTACCTTATACACTTCACTAAAGCCACCTCTACCAAGCAGATGAAGTAATAAATATCTTTCATTTAACGTTGGGTGATCTTTGAACCTTAAGGGTGGGGGGAAAAAAACACTCAGGCATATGAAAACACACACTAAAAGGTTCCTTCCACAATAAAATTCTACTCTCTTATGTCTACTCCTAGCTATTTCTTTCTCAGTTACTCTACTGCTAATTTCGAATTCTGTTCCATACTTTTGACCAATCACAGCACTGTGATAAAGACCTACCAATTACTGTGTTGCCAAGAGCTTTACGAAAACCCCTATCTATTCTGCAGTAATTATTTCCCTTGGAAAACTGTACTATTATATTAGGAGTTTTGGTTAATCAAGACTTTATAGTATTGACATATGATTAAAAATAATTATATTTATAAATTGGCCTTAAACTATGATTAAATTTTACTGTTTTTGGATTTCTACAAATAAAGTTTAATTCCTAATTAAAAAAATAAAACTTTCAAAAATAACAAAAAAATCACTCACAGGCAATACTACTATTACATATCCACAAACAAGTTTGAACATAATTTTCAGAATAGCCGATCGTTAATTAGTTCTGTTCTATCTGTTTTACTAGAATTTTCATCTGGTACAATTTAGGGTATTCCATAACTACATTATTTTATTCACCTTACACACTGGAATGATCTGTATATGTATGAATTATACATACCCAGATTATCACGAATAAGCCGTTTAAGTAAGGTATTAATATTTCACAACTGAAGTTGGCTACTTTCAATTCTGATATTCTTATTAGGTCAAGAAGCTTTAAATTACATGACAAGTCTTAAAGATAAAGTGTAAAAAGACACCTTTCCTCTCCTCTACATCGATTAGTGCCTTCTTAATTTCCATATTCTTCATAAAGCTCCCACTAGCCCACAGGTATTTTCTCTTCTTCGAATTCCTTTAGCATTTAATATATATGGCACTGATTTTTATAACCAGAAATTAAGGACAGAGACTATAACTTAAACTTTTCTGTTTTCTCAAGTTTTGCATAATATTGGATATATAGCTTACTGAAATCCCTTTAGTTGAAATAATTTCTCCTTCACTGTTGTAATATTAACTGTGGTATTCAGTCAACAAATATTTATGGCATGCATACCACATGCCAGGCACTGGTCTAGGCTCTGGGGATACAGCAAAAATATTACTAGTCCCTCCTCTCATGTAGCTTATACTCTAGTGGGAGGACACAGATAATAACTAACTGAAATATAAATTTATAATTAGATGGTGATAAATGCTATAAAAAATACAGCAAGATCAAGACACTGAGGGAGGGAACAGTGTGAGGTAAGGACTGCTATTTTAGATAGGGTCACTTAGGGATGGTCTCTCTAATGATCATTTGGAGTGGAATAAGAAGTAAGCCACTCAGAGACTTAGAGGAACATTTCAGGCAGAGGAAACGGCCAGCACAAAATCCCTGAGAGGGGAATGTGCTGGACAAGTTCAAGGGGGCCGGCCTGTCTATGACATATAAGTGAGGGGAGGATGAGAGAAATGGGGTGGTGAGGTGCTCTGAGACCAGATCATGAAAGACCTGAGCCATGGGAAGGACTGAATCTTTTTCTAAGTGTGATGAGAAGCCCTCAGCAGGGTATATTTTTTTTATGCTCTACACAGAAGAGAAAGACTTTTATCATGTATAACTGAAATACAAATAATGACTTACTGTGAATTATCTTCATTATTTATTCTCTTGAGCTCTCGAATGTGAAGATTTCTGACTCTTTCCAAACGTTCAAGTTCTGCCTGGATTTCTGCCTCTTCCTGAAAATGAAGAGAGGGGACTATAACAAGCTCAATTTATTTGTGATATAAAAGATATTTTTACCCATGTATCAATTTTTTACAGTGACAGGAAGAATAGTGTATTATAAAGTACCACTAAGTTAAAAGACCAAAGTGCTCTTCTTTTCAATGCCTGAAAGATGGGGAAAGATCAGGAAAAAGCCTATTTCAAGAAACCATCCTCCACATAAAAATCTATACCTAATGAGATGCTGAATTTTATTCTGTACTACAAGAAATCTATTTTTATTATGTCTAAACTGAAAATGACTGCAAGGTAGTCTGAAACTGACTTATAACACAAAAGGAGCTGAAAGTTTTATTTCTGGCACAAGTTTTAATTCTAAGAGGAAATAATTTACTTTTTTGAAACAAATGAAGATAATTTACAATAGCTAAAAGAAGGAGGAAGAAGACAGAGCCACTGATTATGCCTAGGCCTTACAACATCTGGAAAACACACACACACAAACACACACATTTACCACTCACGGAGTAAATCCCACTATCATCTTAAAGAGACTCTAAAACCAAACTTTTATGGACAGCTGTGACAGGTCCTTAGTTATCAGAGCAGATCTAGGCAAATCCTAAAGAAATCTACTTTAACATTCATTTAATATAAAAAACTTGATAAATATTTTCAAGTCTCAAAATGTAATTCTTAAACATGTAGGAAGCTACTAAACACTTGATAGGCTGGTGGAATTTTAAATAATCTGATAAAATTGTGAAATGTCTTAGAATATCAGCTGAAATACTTGCTTTAACTTTATTTGAAATTGTGGTATGGGGATACTATTTCAAAAGTGAATTTCTAGAAATTAAATTTTACTGAGTCATAAATATATAATTATGAGATTCAACTAGATTGTCGATATATATTATATTTGTTTTATAATTGTTGGTAATCTTCAGATATCTATATAATGGCAGTAACCAATATCACAAAATAAATACTTATTAAAAAAAGTAAAATGTATGTCTGCATCAGTTAAGCGAGCATTTTTTTTTTCCTCCATAAAACATGACAAATATGCCCTATAAAATCGTACAAGACAAAGGCACAGGCAAGCTTCATTTCAGTTTAAACTGTAAAGTTTACAGGGAAAAAACCAAAATGTCAGAAGCACTACGAAAAAAAAGCTGGATCCTAGATATTTAAGAAGAAATGTCAAGGAAAAGAACTATAACCAAATGTTATATACAGACAGACAGAAATCCTCCATAGCTAGTGAAATATATTTACAAATTCCATATTGTAATTTAATATTTATCCCACAATATCTTGGACCTTAAAACAAAGTGACACACTCTGGGGGGAAGATAATTCTGTAACTCTTAAGTAATTTCTCTCAAAGCCCACTAAAAAAAAGTATATATACTGTTATGGACTGTCGGTTTGTATTCCCCCCAAATTCATATGTTTAAAGCCCTAAACCCCAATGTGGTGGAATGTGAAGATGGGGCCTTTGGGAGGTAGAGTTAGGTTAGGTCATGAAGGTAGGGCCCTCATGATGGGATTAGCGGCTTTGTAAGAAGGAAGAGGGAAAGTTTTCTTCCCCATACCCACCTCTTTGTAGGAGCACAGGGGAAAAGGCCACGTGAGGAGTTTAGAAGGTGACCATTTACAAACCAGGAAGAGTTTCACCAGAGATTGAACCCTGCCAGGACTTGATCTTGAACTTTTAGCCTCTGGAAAAATACATTTCTGTTGTTTAAGCCACCCAGTCTATGGCGTTTTGTGACGATAGCCCAAGCAGAGCAGATTAATACATATACTCTTAGGTGCAAATGCTAGGGCAACATTGCCTAGAACCCTCTGCTTATAGAAAAGGGCAAGGCTCAGTTTTGGTCTGGTCTCAGGGTACAACAGTTTAGAATACAGTGGTCTCAGTAACTATTGGGCCATCTGGAAAGTCATGACATATTTTTCTGTTTTTCAATGCAAAAATGCGTCATGACTTTCCCGACGACCCAATAATTTATCTTTAGTGCAGATCATTTCCAAAGATCTACCCTGTAGGCTACACCTCCTTGCCTGAGATTGACATTAACCTATACAGGCCATTCTCAGAACAGTTTTCATAGGGTTAAGGAAAAGCAAGGATGACCTGTGTTCACAACTGACCTAAATTCATTAAAGAATGGAATCCTCAAATGCAAGACAAAACTAGACCAGATTACTAAAAATAAAAGAGAGATAATACAACCAGCTAGATCTTGCTTAATAAGTACACCAAGTTTCAACCCTCTAGTCATCCACTAGCTGAGCAGTTAAAGGACAGAAGGTCTAGAAGAAATGAAGAAACAATCTCTGGAAAGGAACTGAACTCTACTGGAAATTATGGTGTACCAGGGACATGAGTAAGAATAGACTGTATTAAAGAGAGGTAGGTTTGGTGATCACACACAGTAAAAGGACACGGCTCATTTCTGTTTAAACAACTTAACAGTACACAGTGTAGCTATTTTAACAGTATTTTTAAGTAAGCTCTAATATTCTGAATTATATTTTAAAAACCAAGTCATACCAGTATACAACAACAGATCTCGGTATTGCTTCATTGTTTAAATAACCTGCAAAACATACCACCTTCCAAAATTTTTAACTAAAAATTTGTATGGAAGGTAAATTTCACAGCAATTTAACCAGAACAGTTTGTCCACCAGATATTTAGCATAGAAATGCTTTCTATTTGTAATCAAAGTGTCTTCTGGAAACTTAATATCCTTTTGGCTCAACATTCTAAGGCAAGAGTTAGTTACAGCAATGTAGAATCTCTGTAAAATGCCAGATTAAAACTGGTAGGCAGATCTGGGGTATTTCTGAGCATTCCCCATAATGGCAATTTTAAAAAGAAATGTAGGTGTGTAGGCATTAAGCTATACATCTTTCAGAGTTATAAAATGCATTTTCACATGTAAAACTGATACATTTCCTGAAAATAAACACAGTTTAAACTTCTTTAGCAAATCTTGAATGTGTTACATATTATCCCCACAAAAAAAACCCTCCATTTCCAAGAGCTGCCTTTCTATAAAGCCAAGATAAGATAGAAAGAACTTTGATACAACATTCTCAGCTTGCCTATAATCGATAAGGGTTGATAAAAGAAATTCTGTGTGGTATATTATGAAGATGGTGGAAGCAGAGAATCACCTATCATTTTGAATAGTCTATTCAATACCATAACAACATTATTTGGTCTAGGAAAATTAGTTCAGAATGAGGTTTCAAAAAGTTTAACACCAAATTCATTCTAGTCACAAACAACAGTAGTCCCTCAAAAGTTAGTATCTCTAGGTTTTAATTTCAAATTAAGTTTTAATTTCATATACTATTTATAATGTCATGCTAAAAGTTCATCACCAGGAAAGTGAAAGGTGAAATTAACAAAAGCCACTATTAAAAGCTAATGGAAGGGGCAGTTCAGAAAAGGAGAAAATTTTAACCAATTTACTTCAAATTTATCTTTATTATATGTCCCCAGATTATTTCTATGATATGCTTTCACATATCTTATATATAGATATGAGAGAAATGAACCATTGGAAGTATAAACCTATCAACAAAAAAACACCTAGACAGCAGATCTAACTTTGTAGAAATTAGTTTTGAAACTACTAGCCAATAATCTTCTATTTTGCTTGTGTATGATTGTGAAGATTGAAGAGTGGGGTAGGGGGAGGAGAAGGGACAAAAATTATGAAATTCCTGGGTGGTTTCTTTCCTATTGGGTTGTTGGAAAAGTCATGATGCATTTTTGCAATGAAAAACATAGAAAAAATACGTCATGACTTTTCCGACAACCCAATATATAAATGCTCCCTCCACTCCCATTCCCAGTCACTGAGCTGGTTATTATTGGCAGGAGCTACTTTGGCTCCCTCAGGTGTGTTTAACTGGCTCAGATAATTATTTTAGAACCTTAATGTTCTCCTCTCTGCACTTCATTTCCTTTTGGGGGGACAATGGGGTTGTAGCGATGGAGGTGGTGTTTTATTCTCTCTTCAAATGCATAAATACTCCTACATACATTAAAACCCCTAATTGAGAATAACTGTTAAAATGGGCAGGTTTTGATTCTCAGATCCCCCACTGTATTAAAACAAAACAAAACTTTACCTTGCCAGCAGCAAATAAATATAACAATTCAACTGACTGGCAAAATTTAAAATTTAGCACACTTCTTAAAACAGCAATTACAGCAGCTGTACTGGGGGAAGGGGGTGTGTGCTGTGAAATTCCTTGATGCTGAACACTACCCAAGGTGCTGATACCAAGCCGAGCACATACAGGTACAATGTCTTACTATCAAGTACATAGTAGCCCTTCTCCCGGCTTTCTGCTTCCCCTTAACCTATTTCAGGGTTTTGGTGGATTCCAAGGTATTTTTTTTTTTTTAGTACGAAAAGATTTAATTTTCAACACAATAATGGAAAAAGCCTAGTTTTGTCGACTATCTTTAAGCATATGCTTATAAATGGAGTTATAGTTCTGATTGGGAAGGGCCAAGCAACTGTTTTCTCCTTTTTTTGGGAAACACTGATCGCCAGATTGAACTCACAAACCTAAATAAAACCCTGCTCTAACTGATGGCTGACTTGTAAGATGCTTTCCAAATTTCCATTGCCTATACAACAACTGGATTACCACCACGCAAGTAAAACACCTTGTACCTTTACACTTCCATTTCGGTAACTGAACATCTACTACCAAGTTAAGATGTATGATTGTAAATAAGGAAACAGAACCAGGAACATGTTTATAGGTCCATAATGAGAGTAGGACGTAAAACATAAACACTGGGAGGTTTCCTATCTACAGTTAGTTCCATGTTCTCTCAGCACAGTCATCTTTTATAGAATACTATTCATTTTTAAACGGGAAGTAGTAAGGACAAAATGTCAAGTTTAGAATTCCAACACTCTCCTTAGCGCTGTTCTTGCCCACACATGCCAAGAAGTCAGGAACCTCATAACGTTCTTCATGGGCTTAATAGTGCCTTTTCCTAGTATAGTGCATTTTTACCACACTTCCACTGAATACGACTGCCTACACAAGTAGCATCTTGTGTTATGTTCCAGAGAAACATAATGTACAATATGGTTGGCTTTTACTGACAGAAGAATTCCCCAAAGATTTCTTCTAGTCATGGCCATGAATATAAAAGTGTACACACAGGTAAAGATTAAGCCCTCTAGCATTATATTGTTCATTATTTTTGTATTTTTATTCAAACCTAAAGTGACAAGAAATGTCACATATGCAAACTTATTCTTTGTGGTCCTACTAAGGTTTTGATAAATCAGATGACAATGGTATTCTAGAAAGAAAGATCGAAGGAGGTATTAAACTTCAAGAGTACTTGGGGGTCAGTTCACCTAAAACCAATGCCCTGTATTCTCCACTGTTCAAAAGGCTTGCAGACAATCCATTGTCTTCCATTTCAACTAGTTGCATGGTCCACTGTGAAGGAGTGAGAAAAGAGCTGTGTGCTTGTTCTTGACCTGTAAAGATCTCATCATGGAAGATTAATACTGATGCTGCTGCTGCCTGTTACTGGTTGTTTCTCTTTGCAGGTGCCAATATCGGTCAGAGAACAGGATTTCTGTGGCAGAGTTGTTGCTATACTGTTATCTCTTCAGAACGGAGGCACAAGGAGAGATGAATGCCACATCGCAAGGAGCAAAGGAGAGAGAGAGAAAGAAATGGTGTCAGGTGGCATGTTGGATGCGATTTTTGTTTTAGTAGAGACTGAGATGACTGCAAATTGTTTAGCTGATTCCTTCGGTCTGCAAAGACACATTTGTGTTGGTGCTGATGATTCTTGACTAATCCTGTTTCAATTACAAATTGGTTATGTGTTTTCAAAAAAAACAAAACAAAAAACCTTCTAGCACTTATATTTAGGGCTTATAAATCCCTCTCTCTCTCTTCCCCTCTCTCTCTCTCTCTCACACACACACACGCACCCAACACCCCGAAACATATACACTAAAGCCAATCTCTACTACACTATTTAATATCCTAAACTGAGATGTTCAATCTTCTACATGCATTTTCTCCAATCCAACTAATCAAATATTTAAAATCTAGAAGATGACAAAACTTAACTAGAAAATAAAGAACAACACATCCACATGCTGTTCACATCACAAACTTGAATAAACAGCAGTGGCAAGACATAGTTATTAGTCCTAATAACTTTTAAATTAAATTTTTATTTCCTCTTCATTTGGGGTATTTTTAGTAACTTGTATCTTTAAAATAATATTATGACTACAGAGAGAAACTACTACAAGGAAGATGGTTTTTCTGGGATTAAAAAAACTTATTTGTGTTAATTTAGTGACAATCCTTGGAAGGCACATCCGCATGGTGTCTTGAATTCCAGAATAATGATCTGAAATATACAAATAACAACCTAGCAGAACTCTTCAAATCACAAAGATAAACTGCTTTCCCATAACTGGATTTTATCAAAGACTGGAATTAAAAAGGATCAACCATAAAAGCTAACTGGTATATGGTTTGTTACTTTCTTTAAATCCACAGATTCCATGTGGCACAGGTACATAAATAGGACAATTAGTAGCTTGCCTCAAAGGAACAATTTTTTAAAGGTAGGAAATTACTCCCATTGCAACTATAAGCTTTTAATAAGTGATAACTGGGAAGTGTATACATAATTACGAGTAGCAAAAGAGTTATTTCAAAAAAAGTTTTAGGAGTCACTCTGTACAGTCTCCATATACTTTATTATATTATTTTTTGTTTTATTCTGTTAAATTCTTAGGCTATATATTAAAGGCAAAATCATGTTAGAATATTTATACTTTTTACATAAAATGTGTTTTTTGTTGACCTTTAAAAATAGGAGTGAGAAGTAATATACCAGCTAATAACGAAATATTTAAGCTGACACAACAGTCACTACAGCATACCCAAGGAAAGTAATATGTGAGAGAACGTATGTGGGTGAAAAACTTAACTGTTTTATCTGCAATGAAAACGAAATAGTATGTTTCTGGAAAAGAAAAGCAAATATCTCCACTGCTCTAAAAGACAACTACAACTGAATTAATTCTGAAGACAAAGAATCAACTTGCTGCCCATCTACAAGAGAACATAGGAATAAAGTGTATGGGCACTGCCACTGAAATAGAAGAAAAAGTTCAAGAGAAAAAGTTGGCTTTGCTGGTTATTAGCTGTTATTAATTTAGACAAAGCATATACAGGTCTTAGCATTCAAAAAGTTAACATTAATGGTCACTCTAGAACGGTTAAAACTTCAAGTTCATAAAATGTAATATTATGTAATTCTCTTGAAATGGGGGCTTGAATTATGCCTGTATCAGGCAGAGTGTAGAAATAAATCACTTAGTGAATGAGTAAGCAATGATTTCATAAACTGATAACTAACAAATATTAAAGAATTCTTGATACATTTTTTAAAAAGTGATGCTACACAGTGATTTTCATAATCTCAGAAGACAAAACTAATAAGCCTTAGATAAATTTAAATTTACTATTTGGTGGTAACAAGAAATATCTATTTATTTTAGCCACAGCCTTACTTTTGGAAATTTCTACTTAACTCTCATTTGTTACTCTATCACATTAATAGTTTTGAATTTATATTTCTAAACCTATAGAATAGCATAGAAGTGAACTTTAGTAAATATACATTTTCATATTTCAGTTTACCTATTAATTATTATGATTATCTTTATGAAATAGAATGCATGCCATAAATTATTTACTTCAGGACAAAGTAAATAGTCCTTCTAGTTCCATATGTCCAAATAGCATGGGCTTCCTCCTCAATGAAGAAAGTTTTCTTCTGTGCCAACAAATTTAATCTAATAAATCTGCTTACCTTGAAGAGTTTTTGTTAAAGGGAGAGTGGAAGCAAGAATTACCCTGGCTAATGCAAGTGTATGCGGAGGCTCCAAAGCTAAACCCCAAGCTGACATGCCACAGGTCAATTCCCGTGCAGATTACATGGGCATCAAATATTTGCAGATCAGATCCAGCCTCTGGTAGAAGCTATATAGTTACAAATTGGGGTACAATTCATGCCAGCTTAATAAACCCAGGAGTGTAGGGAGCTGATAAGACAGAAGTGATAACATCTCTTAACTCAAACTTGTTCTATGTTAAAAGTATCCAATCTACCTCTTTTTTAGACAACAGGATGACCTATTTTAAGGACCTATTTTTCAACTGTGCTTTAGAATGCCAAATAACTTATTCTTAAAACATGTAACTTAATGCTTATTATTTTTTAATTGTACAACTCAAAAACTAAAACCCAGCGGTAAGCAGGCAATTGCTTTTATTTGTGTTCTAAGGTGACTCTACTTATTCAATTTTTTTCTCTATATGTACTGCTTGCAATTTTCTTTATAATGTATTCAATTCTTCTCACTCAAAATAGTCTCTCAGAAGAAAATGTAGGCATTCAAGACTTAAGAGTATGTTTCAGCATTATTAGTTCATCCAATCTCCCAAAATATTCTATGATGGAGGTCAAAGAAAAGTAATGTTGTAAACTGGTTAAGAAGAAGATAAAGTTAGAAATCTAAAAATGCTCAGTAAATTTGATAAGGGCTGAAAAATAAATAAAACAGGAAAAAGATTATGGAGGGGACAATTATTAGAAAGAATGAGTAAATACAAAAAATGGAGAAGCAAACACTGGGAAAGATAATATGGAGGTTAGAAGAGAAGGTATAGTATTCTAGAACAGTTTACAACTGTTTATATAATATCTAGATATTTACATATACCTTACTTCAGAACACAGAAGTGTTTCAGAGAAATGGAATATTTTCAAAGTACCAAGAACGCTTTAAAATAAACCAACCACCAACCAACTAAAGACAAAAACAAACCCTCCTCTGAAGCCTTTTAAAAAGTGTAGTATTTTTTCTAATACAAGTAGCTATTTCTAACTTAACTGCATTATAATTTCAGATTTTATATAACAGGCTTTTTATAAAATAAGACATGTAAAATCTCATCATTAGAAAGAGTAATTAAAAATTTATTATCATATGCAAAAATACTAACCCTCCAAGTTGACGCTGTAAGTATATATTTAGTATACCGTATTTGCCGGCGTATAAGACGATTTTTTGGCCCTGAAAAATATGCCTCCAAGTGGGGGGTCGTCTTATATGCCAGGTACACTTCAGATAGACTGCCCATAGTGCTTGCCCCGTGCCATAGTGGCCTCCCGATGCCCGCCCACTTCATTCCACATACCGTTCAGGCATCAGCAGCGCTGCTGGGTGTATGCTCGGCTGTTATGCGATTTTGCTGTTATGCGATTTTACCACACTCGCAAAATCGCACACAGCCGACCATATAACAAACTCTGTATTTTGAGTGGAAATGTTAGGGGGTCGTCTTATACGCCGAGTCGTCTTATACGCCGGCAAATACGGTAACTAATACTTAATATACTTAGTGTCCCATTATCATGAAAGGCTCATTAGAAAATAATTGATAAATCTTTATATGGGACATCAAGCATAGGTCTCTATGAACTGATTATCAAAATAGCTTTAGGTGGGCACTCAAACACTTGTACTCATTCTGTACTACAAAATCCCCTCTTCCTTCTATAGTCCCATTACAACTCCATCTGTTACAGAGAATAGACTGAAATCATCTATTGTGTCTCAAAGAGCAGGAGAAAGTCAATAATTACAACAGAACAGAGTAGAAGAACTAAAAAAAAGAAAACAGAATAAATTTACTATTCAAGTAGTTTAGTTTGAAAGTTTTTTGAGCAGGGGCACAGACAGATACGGCATAGTAAAGACCACTAATGCAAATTATATACACATATACACACACACACACACACACACACACACACACACACACACACATACATATGCACTATTTATAACTTTTTTCTGTTCCCTGTAATTAAATGGCAGGGGTCTGAAGCATGTTGATAGCATTGCAAAAGAAAAATAGTGTATAGTGTGATAGTAGTTGCTACCAGAATGGGTTTCTCTGTCCTACCTCATCGGACCCCAAGGAGACCACTTCCTAGATACTATCTTCAATTAGTTCACTAACTCAATTTTAGTTACTATTCAGCCTATTTAAAAAATTAAGTAATATGACAAGCAGAACATAATAAAATACTGGGTAAAAGAAAAAGAATTTTACATCTGTCAGTAAAATTGAAGGGACATATCTACTTTATTCTTATTTCTTTGAAATGGTTTGAAAAATATGGACTGTAAAAACAATGAACTGATTAGAATTTCAGCATTTACAAACAAGTACAAAGCTATATATTATAAAGCTTTACTATAATAACACATAGTAACATTTTTCTAATTTACATCACTTTAAAATACTACTGATGACTAGGCTCTTCTAAATTTAACAATGTACATATTTTAATTAAAACATTTAATCAAGCATTCAACAGCTTAAAAGTTAAGCCAAAGAAACAATATGTTATTAATTTATAAGTATCTCAATTTATTATGAAATGAACAGAAACAATATGGAATTTTACATTTCATCTTAAAAGTGAAGTATTTTTTACAAAAAGATAGTAGTTAAAGCCCTGGAGGTCTGGCCAGGAATCCCTAGTCCACTACAGGGATATGGTATTATCAGCATCTCAATGTTTGTAAGTTGCCACAGCTAAAGGAATATTATTTTAATATACTCAACATAAAAAGGCAAATTTAATGTCCCTCTTTTTTTTTTGTCTAAAGTTTTAAATTTGGGTGCTTTCTCTCATAAGTTCTGATTTCTTCAACAAGAGATTTATAACACAACTCTCCACAACCTCTGGTAACAAAAAGAATCCAACATATGCTTCACATACCTTTTTGAGATGTCCTAGTCTAAGTTTGAAAATTTCTTCTTGTTCATGATATTCTGCCAAAGTCAACCTGTCAAAAATAAAATTGTAATTCTAGATATTAAGATTAATATTATTTCTTATTAAAAAGCTATGTAAAGTAAAATTAATCAAATGGAAATACTAAAATGTTGACAACTTTCAGCTCAAAAGTCCTTTAAGATATTCTTCAGGATACATCTAATACTTATACTCATAAATGGAACAATTAACTAACACATACATACACACACACGCACGCATATTTTTATTAACTTCTCCGTTTGGTTTTCAAGCATTAATAAGCAAAGTAGCAGACAGTACTATATACCAGGCTATTGACTTTCTAGGGCAATAACTCTTAACCTTTTATGATCATGGATATCTAAAAATAATTTAAAGGAATTTATAAACATTCCATCCAGAAAATTTCATATAAATTTTGGGGTTCACAGATCTCAGTTTAAGAATTCCTATTGCAGGGTCTTCTTTCATCAAATAGAATGCAAACCCCAAAACAGCAAAAGAGACATTTTTACATTTCTCTCCATTTCCCTATTAGGAAAAACCTGACATGTATTAGCTTTTTAGATATCTCTGTTTCCTATTTCCATTAATAAAAAATGTTTTTAGATTAGATGTTAAGTATTTAGATAATATGAATTGGGACAATCTTCTTTAAAGAAACATGATTTTACTGCAGACTGAAAAGAGCTAAGCTAGGATAATGTTAATTATAATGGCTTTTAATTGCCACATCAATTAGTTTTAGGATGTCCACATCCTACTCCCTGGGACATGTGAATATGTTAAGTTACACGGCAGAGGCGAATTAAGGTTACAGATGGAATTAAGGTTGCCAATCAGCTGATCTTAAAGTAGGAAGTTATTCTGAATTATCCTTGTGGGCCCAACGTAATTACAAGAGTCCTTAAATGAGGAAAAGAAGAGCAGACAAGTCAGAATCAGAGTGATATGACATGAGAAAGGCTCAACTGGCTGCTGCTGGCTTGCAGATAGAAGGGGATCACAAATCAAGGAATGTGGGCAGCTTCTAGAAAGGCAAGGAAATGGAAGCTTGTTAAGCTCACTGGAATTTTCTTTTTTTTTTTTTTAGCTGAGCCATCCTGCCACCTGTTGGCAGCTCAGCTTGGGCTACAGAGGTCAGAGGGTGCCAGGCCCCATGTGCATTATACACCATCTTAGGACTTTTAGGATTACACCATTCAAGCAACAGAGATCTATGTGAGGGTTCTAAGAAGAGACTGAAAGGACCGTAATTTTATTCTGGAGAAAACAACTGACTGCAAAATGAAAATGTACTGGAGGACAAGACCAACACTGAAAAGGGTGTGTGTGTGTGTGTGTAAAAATAACCCAAGTAGGAGATGGCAGTAATGTGAGTTAGAATGGTGTCTATGAGGACCTACATATTATAAGTGGACATGTTTGAGATGTAGAAGAATTGGGGATCTATTGTGGTGGAATTAAAGCTAACATACACTGTATTCTTTATAACTGCTCACCTACCCACTGACCCTTTTCTTAAGAAACAAATTTACTGATGTACAAAACAGTAAATCATTTGCTCAATTTTTAAAAAATATTGATAGTCAAATGCTTTAATTCCAATTTACAAAAGCCCCCCCCCCCAAATTTAGGAAAGGTTTGAAGAAGGAAGTCGATTTTAGATGGGCTTTGAGAGATAAGATTATCAGCACCTATTTACTAATGGAAAAATAATAAAAATGAATTATGAAAAATAAATGAAAGCTTGCTCTAAAATGTTAAGGGTGACAACCAGAATTCTGGCATGTGGAACTGAGAAACTAGTGCTACCATCTACTAATAAAGAAGACACAGGAAAGAACAAGGGGTATTGAGGGGCAGGAAAGAGGGAGGGAGAGAGACTGAAATGTGAAAGATAATAGCAAATACAGTTCTTATTTTGTGTTGTATTTTTAGTAAAGACAGTTTTGAACAGGCTGCATTAGAGGTTCTTGTGAGGTATTTAAGAACCAATATCAACTAAGCAAGGACACGACAGTCATGATTGAGATATAAATATCTGATACTCAAAAGAGAAACGTGGGCTGGAAACAGAAGTCAGGAAGTCAGCAGCATATACATGTTAACTGAAACCCTGAAAGTAGCTAATACTCAAGAAGATGTAGAATAAGAAGGATGATGGTCTAGGACAGATCCTTAAATAACACCTACATTTTACAAATGGCAGAGTAAATGATGCCCATAGAAGAGACCAAGAAGATCAGCCACAGAAGTTAAAATGAAAATTAGGAGAACGAGGTATTTCAAAAACTAAGGCAAGAAAGAGTCTTTTGGGGAAAAATAAGAAGTAAATAACATCCAATGCTGCCAAGATAAAGACTCAGATGTCTGTGGAATTTAGCATCAAGGAGATAGTTAATCTTCAGAAGAACATTTTCAGTTAAGACAAGAGAATAGAAGGTGAGGCAGAAGACGTCATATGAAGATGACAGAATATGGAGATCAGTGATTTATAACTCAGGGCGGAGTTTGTCTGTTTGCTTTGTTTTCTAAAAGAAAGGAACCGTAGAGAGTAAAAGGCTGAAGACAGAAGATAAAGGTGTCAACAGAAGAGGGCCCTGATATGCCAGGGATGGGATTCAAAGCACAGATGGAACATCATCTTTCAAGAAGGGAAAAAAGTATACACCCATATAAAATATCAAACAGAGGGTATGTATGTATTTTCTACTCACACAAACTTATGTAAGTTGTAGACTAGAAAAATAAGCTTGGGTACATCTGTATAGAAGTCCCCTCTTATCCAGGAGGATACATTCCAAGATTCCCAGTGGATGCCTGAAACCACAGATAGTACTAAACCCTATAATCTACTATGCTTTTTCCTATACATACATACTTATGATAAAGTTTAATTTATAAATTAGGCACAGTGAGAGATTAACAATAACAAATAATAAAAAAGAACAATTATAACAATATACTGTAATAAAAGTTATGTGAATGTGGTCTGTCTCTCACTCTCAGAATACCTTATTAGAATGTACTCACCTTTTCACTTAAAGGAAGCACTTCCTGGCTTCTCTTTGGCATATCTGAATTGCCAACATCACTACTCTTAGGTTTGGGGCCATTATTAAGTAAAATGAGGGTTAGCTGAATACAAGCACTGTGACACCCCAATAGTTGATATGAACAACCAAGACAGCTAGTAAGTGCGTAATGGGCAGCAGTGTATAGGTGGATACACTGGACAAATGGATGGTGCACATCCCAGGCAGGACGGAGTGGGACGGTTTGAGATTTCATCACGCTACGCAGAATGACGTGCAATTTAAAACTTATAAATTATTTCTGGAATTTTCCATTTAATACTTTTGGACTGTGGTTGACCATGGGTAACTGAACTCTTGAAAAGCAAAACGCGGATATGGTGGGGCTATTGCACATCGAAATTTTAACAATGGTGTTTGTTCTCTATGGTATCAGATCACGGCTATACTGTTTTATGTCCTTCCATATTTTCTATGATAAGCATGTAACTGTTTTTTAAAATGTCTCTGTCCCTTGAATTATAAAGAGTAATTCATCTTAAAGCAGAAAATTTAGAAAACAAAGAAAAGCTGAAAGGGGAAAAACAATACCTAAAATCTACCAATGTATTGCTTTCATAGGTTGACAAAATATATGGCAGTTACATTACTTAACATTCTTTCAGAAAAAGGAAAATCTGTAATGGACTCTATCATTCAAACATGGAAGAAAGAGTGGATTCCAGTCTCATCTTAGTTACGTAAGTCTCTGTTTTAAAAGATTAATAAACCTCCACTTACAAAAGTAAAAGTCAAATATTTGGGGCTTCTTATTAATTTAGAGGTAAATTTTCAACACTGCCTTCCTTCCTGGGCGTTCACTATATTTATTACTTAAGTATTAGTTTAATTATAAATAATATCCATTACTAACATTCATGTTCACTGGCAACAATTTAAAAAAAGGAAAATTAAAAATGGAGGCTTACAGTTGTGGTAAGTTTGGTCTAACAAAGGGATCATTTTCTGCTCCATTGACTGCTTTGTTTTTCCTTTGTTTTGGTTCAGAATTGGTAGAGGGTGCCTGAGAATTATTAGCTGTGGGAGGTTTGCGTTTGGCTAGAAGTTTCCTTTGTCTTTCAATATCTTCCCTTTGCTGATTCACCCATTCTTGTTGCCTGTATAAAAATAAATGTAAAAAAAATATTAACTTTCCACTATTTTTCAGTTAAAACATGAAAATATATTAATAAACATGAAAAATCATATAATATAAATTTGTAACCTTTTGGTCTCACCCTTGTGAAGCAACTTATACTTACTGTCCAGGTCTCATTTGAAACATTCATTTCTAAATGAGATATTCCTTAAACCCCACACAGTAGGGAAAGACGCGTTGCCATATATATTTTTTCATGGTACCTCACAGCTCCTCACCTCCTTCTTTCTAACAAATATTCCTGTAGATACTCCATCAGAATGTGTCTGGTGGGACTACATCACTCCATGAGAACAGAGACTACATCTATTTTACATCCTATAGTATTCCTAGTGCCCAGCATTGTGATTGGCATATACTAGGTATTCAATAAATATTTGTTGAATAAAGTAAATGTGCCATTAAAAAAAACCCCAAAAACTAGCAGAATTAAGTGCGGGGCAGGTTTTATACATGCATCTCATCAGTCAGTGCTTGCAGAAAAACTTACAAAAGACAAATATGAATTTTTTCAAGTGTTATTTTCTAAATTTATCTGTTAAAAAGAAATTTGGGGAATGGGCAAGTGATGTTTTGAAATGAAACAAAAATTTATATAAATATTAAAAATTTAGGAACAAAGCTTTTGAACTTCCTTTGCTCCGCCAGCTCCAAACTCTTTGGAGTGTACTTTCTTTTCTAATAATGGCCCTTGAGCCATTCTCTACTGCTTGGGCACGCTTCTGCTTCTTTGAAATATATTTTTACTTCTAATAAACTCCTTTTCTACAACTTTAAAAAAAAAATTTAGGAACAAAGAAATTTTGACAATTTAAAGAAAAGAAACAAGAAAATTTAGCATGGCTTTGAAAAATGGGCAATAAAAATAAAAATATTACTGCTACCCATTCAAAAACCTAAAGCTTATTAATTCTGGAAACTAACAGATACGATGTCTATTATAAAATATAATCTGGAGATTTCAGCAACTTGACCAGAGTATTAAGTAGGTAACAGTCAAACATTTTAAAACCATCCCATCATACACCTTAAGCTTATTCTAATAGTAACCATGTTCACCTCGTATGCTAAGAAAAAAATTTTAAACTCTACATGATTATACTTGTATTTAGAACAAGTCGAATGTTTCAATTCCTTGCTCCCCACCCCTATTCAAACCAGAGCTACAGAACTTCTACTCTGCTGATGCAGAATTTGCTTTACAAATATAATTCCTTTTCCTATGGTTCTAGCTAGTTAGGAGTAGAATATGGTAGGAGTAAAAGAATCAAGAACCACCTAGGTAGAAGAGTAAAAAAATCAAGAAAAATCTCAAGAATAGCAAAGCAAGAACAAGACTTTAATCCAGTTTACATTTGGAAGTGGAAATACTTTCAATTTATTAAAAAGTTAATTTTTAAAGCTAGTTTAGAGTACAACACCAAGATGTTATAAATGAAAATAAACAACAATAATCCCAATGAATAAAATCCTAATGAAAAGAGAAATACTGGAATGAACATATAGCTAATACCTGGCTATTCAGGAATGACCATACAATTTAGAGCCTATTGATGTAATATTACTAATTTTTATTTATTTCTCTTCTCATCCTCCAACTACTTTGGTCTTATCACTGATATATAGCTTGATATAAAATACATGTATGTAACAACATACAGTAGACCCTTAATAAATTCGTATTAGTGATAAGAAATACAAAAATTTTTGTTTTAAACTAGATTACCAGTTTATTATAAAAGAATATAACTCAGGAACAGCCAGATGGAAGAGATGCACAGGGCCAGGTATGGGGAAAGATCTCAGAGCTTCCATGTTCTCTAAGTGCTCCACTCTCCCTGAATCTCCACATGTTCAAACAAGCTAGAAGAGCCAATTTTGCTCTTTTTTGACAGTTTCAAGGAGAAATTTTAACGACTGGCAGAGTTTAGATTTTAGATTTATATGTTTAGTTTATATCTAAAGTTATATTATGTAATGTAACTTTCTCTTTTATTCTTTACCAGAACAACTGTATGTACTGGGTTTAGTTAGCAGAGGTTCTTCCTCACAAAACACTCAAAAATTATGGTTTCTATCTCAAAGGTATCCTCCTCCTTTCCACTTTTACTGTCAATGTTTTAGCTCAAACCTAATCACCTTTCTTTTGGATACCTCTCCATATGAACCGTCAACAATTTATCCTCTTTCCAGTATTATTCCAACATTACCATCAGAAGTATCTTTCTAAAAATTGTGACCATACACACTACATACAAACCTTTAAAAGCTCCCCATTATCCACAGAATTAAAACCCAGACTCCCCAGCACCACAAGACACTATCCTTCACGATGGTATACCTAACACCCAGCACAACTGTGTTAAACAACTGATTAATCAACAGAGATACAGAGAAGGCCATTCTGTGACAAGTCCTGGGCAGCAGTGTTTGAAACAGCAATGTTTACATGCTACTATGTGAAACAATGCTTTGTCTTCATTTTCCATTTAACTGGATTGGCTCTGGAAAAGTTGATGCAGATGCTGACCCTTCTGCTTTTCAGGTTAAAAAAAATTTTTTTCCAGCAAAAAAGGGAGCAGCACAGATCCTGGCCCCTTAACACAACAGTCAACCTATCCTTACCTACCACCGTCAGGTCTCAAGGAAAATTTAGTAACAACCACTTCTTTGTTTAAAAGTTTACCTCAGAAATGCTAAAGCCACATGTTCAAGTGATTTATGAGTGATTGTATCTGAGGCAGAAGAGAAAAAGTTCCTGTTTTTTTTCCATAGAAATAGAGAGCAGGCAAGTGCTGAATATTAACATTTAAGTAAGGAGTAGGTAATAGGAAATAAACTAAGTAGAAAAAACCCACAATATATATAGATATCAATATAAATCATCCAATGAAAATTAAATTTTCAACAATTTTCCTCCTAAATCATCCATAAAGCTAGGTCAGTTTATATTTTGGAAAGTCATATTTAGAATAATACAACACACTCTATAGATGAATCCCGACTAGTCAAGAAGTCTGCTGAAGCTAAAATTATCTTTATGTTCCTTTCAAATGTACTAAATTCTGTGATCTCAAAGAGTAATAAAGAGTAGATGTAGAACATAATTTTAAATCCATAATCGTTGGAAGTAATGAAAACTCAAAGGAATACTATATTTTTTAAAATGTAAGAATGACTAACTTCACAAGATTCTGAAATGCAAAACCATCTGCCCATTGTTCAGTAAAGGAAGCACCATGTCTAACTGTTGTGAAGTGCCCAAGGCGTAATCTGTCTTGCATACTCTTCTCTCGGCTAGACAGTTTTTCTTGCGTACTCTGAAAAAAGGAGGAAAAATCATCACTCGATTATATTCATTTACATTTTAAAAGCATACAAGGTAAAGGGGGCTAGTAAAAGGGAAAGGAAAATTTATCAAACTCTTAACTTACCTTTTCAATAAGCAGTTTCTTGCTCATTGATATGCACTTATTTAATCGTTCTTTGTATTTTTCAAGTAATTTTTGTTGTTCATCTATTTGCCGTCTGAGATCACAATTAGCCTATGACATTAAGTAGAAAATGCAAAAGATCTAGAATTTGTGTATATGAAACACTTAGAAATATTTTTTAACATTTTGAATAAATTACATAAAGAAAAAAGATTAATAAGATTTAGTATTTGAGTATGACACTAAAAAAATTTTTTTTAAACATCTACTAACCATGGGATAATACTGCTAAATGCTGCTTAACTGTGTAGTGGAAAGTACATGGAAGTTGTATCCATACTCAATGGATTCAAATCCACTCTCTAAGTTATCTGAACCTTAGTTCAGCTTTCTTATTTCTAAATAGGGCCAATGCCATCTCCCTCACTTAGCAATAACTGAAATATAGTATACAAAAAGTATCTAGCATTTAAAAATGAATGTGAATATTTTCCATCTTGTGTAACTAATATTCTCTATTCAACTTGAGGATGACACTGTAGATGTCTATCCAATAGCTAACCATTCCGACCATCTTTTTGGCACAATATACAACTTTTGTTGATTTTGTAGGTTGCCATATGCTCAGGAAAGGGGCGTCTCTCTGAGCTCAAGAGATGAGTCTGATTACTCCAGTATAACAAGAGAATAACCTGGAGGGCTTCTTGGAACAGTTTTCTAGGACCCACCCCCAGAGTCTGAGTCAGTAGATCTGAGGTAGGGTCTGGAAATTTATTTCTTGTAATTTCCCCAGTAATGCTGATGCTTCTGGTCGGGGGATCATACTTTTAGAACCATAGGTCTAGGCCAATCATGGTCAAAGCAAAGACAGTGGCATAATAAAAAATGCCACGAGCAAATAACTGCCAACCCAAAATTTATACACCTAATAAAATTGTTTTTCAAGAAAAAGGGTGAAACAAAGACACTTTCAGAGGAATAGAGATGAAATTTAGTACCAACAGATCTTCATCATTAGGTGCAATTCAAACAAAACCCCAACCGGGGGTGGGGGAAGGGTGGTGGTGGTGGTGTGTGTGTAACTTGAAAAAACTGATTCTAACATTTCTCTTTTACTGCAAAGGGCCAAATATAGCCAAAAAGAAAAGGATATTTATTCAACCACATATTAAGATTTAATACAAAACTACAGTAATTATGACCACTCAAATCTATTTTCTCCTTCTTCCTTAAAACGGAAAAACCAGTATAGTATTTCATTCTGGATTGGTAAGTGCCTAGCTTAAAGATACATTTCCCAGCTTCCTTTGCAGTGAAGGATAGTCAATGAGATATAAGCAGAAGTTGCCGAATGGGATTTCCAAGAGGAATGCACACAGAATTGTTGTGTGTTTTTTTGGTTATTCCCTTCCTCTTTCTGTTTTCTGCTTAAGAACATAGATATAACTGTGACTCTAATAAATATTTTGTACTTGATATGACCTTTGAGGTAGAAACCATACACTAAGGATGACAGAGTAAGAAAAAGAAAGGAGCCAAGATCCCAAATGACACTAGAGCCATCACACCTGGCTTCCCACTTCTGTGCTTCTTTCAAAAAATAACATCGCATCTCATTTAAAGTATTGTGGTTTAGGTTCCCTGTTACTAACAGCCAAAGACAACTACAAAATGATTAAAAAAAAAAATGCTGTGAAACCAGCATAGGAATATACAAATAGAACATAGCAGAGAACACAGAAATAGATCCACACTTATATATGGAAACTAGATGATATGATGAAATTGGCAGTAAAGAGTGGACTTTAAATTAAATGGGCTGGACAACTGATTATCTTCATAGAAAAAAATTAAAATGAAACTCTACTTCACACCATGTCCCAAAACAAAGATTAACAACTAATATTGAAAAACAAGACTATAAAACTTTTGAAAGAAAATACAGAAGAACATCTTTATGATCGTAGGGATAAAAAGAATTCTTTTGGTATACCTTTGATAAGAATTTGGTACAAATAAAACATAAACTATAAAAAGATATATTTAATCACATAAAAATTTTAAATGCATCTAAGCATCAAAAGATAGCATGAAGAAATTAAAAGACAATTCACACATTGGGAGAAAATCAATATACATTGATTGTCAGAGCAAACACCTGACATCCATTTTGAAAAGACAGCAATGCAATAAGAAAATGAGCAAAAAATACCATCAGTTATTTCACAGAAGAAACACAAACGGTTAACAAATATTTTTAAAAATGTTCAAAAATAACTAGGGAATACATAATAAAGACACTTTTTGTTTATCAAATTGGCCAAAAAAAAAATTTAAATTTGAATATAACAAGACTTGGCAAAGGTAAAATGAGCAATGAGAATATTTCTTGCCCACTGCTGCTGGGAGTGTAAACCAATGCAACCACTTTGGGAAAAATTTGACATTATAAAGTAAAGCTGAGGATGTGCATGCCCTGTACTCTTAAGCATATCCTATAGAGAAACCCTTCCATATTTGCCCTAGAAGACATGTACAAGAATGTTCATAGTAGAACTGTTCATATTAGCAAAGAGTAGAAACTAAATATCTACCAAAAGCAGAAAAGATAAATTATGGTATATCCATATAATACCTTGCTATATGGTAGTGAAATGAACACACATGACAATCCCACATATAATGTTTACTGAAAATGAGAAGGGCGAAAGGGCATATACAGAATAATTCTGCTTATATAATGTTCAAAAACAAACTGAAATACGTTAGGAATGTATAGATATATGTAATAAAACCACAAAGAAACACAAAGGCATAATAAACACAAAACTTAGAATAGTGATTAATGGTAAAGGGATGTGAGAGAGTGAATGTGATGAAATCAGGAAAGGCACACTGGACATTTCAAAGGTATGAGTCATTATGGTAGGATCATAGATGCTGGTTTTAATTGAGTTTCTATACCAACAGTTCTCAATATTGGCTTACATTAGAATCATCTTGAAAAGCTTTTACAAGTAAAACTACTAATTCCCAAGCCCTACATCACATCAATTTAATCAGAATCCCTCAAGGTGGAGTTTTGACACCAGTACTTTTAATATAGTGCCTCCCAAGTGATTCTAATGAGCAGCAAAGGGGTGAGAACCACTGTTTTATACTTTACTCACATTACAAGTATATTTTTGGATGCGTCTTTTTATAAAGTTCTCATTAAAAACCTCACAGGATTGCAGCAGTTACTTCATCTTGTATGATATCAAATGTCAACTAGGTTTATAACAAAATCAATTAAATTTAAAACTAATGTGAAATGGATCTGTCTTATGATAGTTGATCAAATAAAAATAAATTTAATTTAACTTCCCTCTATTTCTCCAACTGTTCCTCCATTCACATTTTAAAGAGCTAGTAAAATAATTTTCACTTTTAAGTTGGTATTTTCAACCATGTACTTATAAAACCAGAAAAGGCTTATTTTTCTTCCAGGTATAGAATTTTTTACAATGCTAAGTACTTTCTCAACAAAATTTTACTATTGCCAAATACTTAGTCAATTTTTTTCCCTCTGTGACTTACTACTTACCCTGAGCAAGTCATCTATACGACCTTCCTTCTTCTCCAGGTCCTGGTTTTTATTACTTTCTAATGCTGCTAATTTCAGCATTGTAAGATCAGTCTAAATGAAAGAAAGCTATTTTATTATCTTCATTATATATACCATTGCATGCAAACATAAAATTAGATTTTGCTCTGATTCTAAAAAGCAAGAAAATATCTGAGTTTGTGTGTATATGTAAAGGGTATCCCAAAAAGTCTCAGTGTAGTTTTAAGTTGTAATCAGAAGTGTAAGTGCTACAAACTTACAAAGAAACATTTATATATCAATTATTTAAAAATTTAGAATATTGATATGTTCGTCATTAAAATTCAATATACCCACTGCTTTTTGCTATCAACGCTGATTTTTGAACACGGTAAAAACTTTCATAAGCTATTCACTGACTAAGAACAATGTACTTATAATCCTAGCCTAAAGATCATGCAAAGAATGAAGTTTTGATGCATGTAGAATAGTTTAGACATGACCTAACAGAAAAAGTCTCATGGCAACAAGTCAGGTAACTGAGGCGCCCAAGCAAAAATATCTCCACTCCCACTCTCTGGTCTGAGACAGTGTCATCCAAAAGCTGTCACATGTACACTGAGCTGGGAGCTGCTTCAGGAGTCAGCAACCTGGCAGAAGACATCAAGACCAAAATCAAGAACGACCAGACTGTCCCTTTTGACAGCCGCTTTCCCGGGCAGAACCAGACCACGAACTGTTGCTGGCAAAACTACCGGAACTTCCATTGCTATAAGAAGGCAATGACCGTTAAAAGGGGTAATGTCTCTGTGTGCGAATGGTACTGCTCGATATCCTAGGTGTCGGCCTAGGATGACCGTCAGGCAGAAGGCACATTTCCTGGGAAGATCTAAACTGGCTCCATCCTTCCAGGGAGGTGAAGGGGGACCTGGGTACATCCCACCCTGGGATCCTGAATCATGGCTTACCTAATAATACTTGCTGGAAAAAGTGTAAGACTATGTATGTGTAAAAGAGCTGGATGACTGGGCAAGAAGCTAGGGCGGAAATAGTACCTGGACCAGTAAGAGGGGCTTCAAAGTGATTATTTTTTGTTTTGTTTTTAATTTTTATTTTATCAAACTCTGACCACCTCCTCTGTGCCAGACAACAGTGATGACTACACAAAATAGCCGTAAGCCCCTGTATGTGCTAAAATTTATCTGTATGTTCCCTTAATTATCTGTACATTTTTTCAAACTTTTCTTATATAATTTTTGAGCCACATGAAAATAGTATAATAAAAATTTGTATGTACCCATCAAAAAAAACCAAACTGTCACATGTAAAAAGTTAAAATGAAAAATTCGGAACTCAAAATTCATAAAACTAAATAAATGTAAAAAGGTATCTGGTTTGGCCTGGCCAAGTGGCTCAGTTGGTTAAGAGCTCGCTCAAGAGTTTGAGCTCTGAGCAACAGCGGTTCGATGCCCGGCCCAAGCTGAGCTGCCG
>NW_017731616.1:1268957-1306615 GCF_001890085.2 Hipposideros armiger
GTATCTGGTTAATTCAATTTTCAAATGATTTTTCTAAGTGTATACCATATATGAATACACAAAAATACTGACACCCCAAATGAACTACTTTAATGTCCACTTATAAAAATATAACAGCTTCACGAAGACTTTGGATGTTAAGTTAAAAAAAAAATCAGTAAACAGAGTTGATATGTTATGGTTATTCTGCTTATTTAATTTGCATAAAACATCTATATATTTAGCCAGTGTGGAATAAAGAACAAGATGATAGTAAATTTGGTGTTGCAATTTCTCACCCCCTACAAATTGGTTTTTGTTTAGTAATTAGCTTTCTTGATGTATAATTTTACTCTATATCTATATCTAAAAGAAGACATCTTAGTTGTTTAGTTGTTTTTACAAAGTTGGTCACTGGTTTCTTAGAAGTCATACAAAGAAATTTTAATTACTGCTTACCTGAGTAATTTTAAAGGATAATTGCTTTGGTTGTACAATAGGGTGGTCCCCAAAAGCTAATGCAGTAGGAGAAGGGCTATTAGGTCGAACCTTTAAAAAAAATTACAATGTTTACATTAGCAAGAAAAAAAATAGGCTTCTGTTTAGCAACAACTACTTAACATTTCTTAAGTTTTTATTAGAATCATAAAATGAATTAAAACATAACGGACTTTAAAACTGTTAATCATCATTTATTCAATAAGCATTCATTGAGTATCCCCCTAAATAAGGCCCAGTGAGACACAATCATATACTCCTTGCCCTCAAGGAGTTTACATTTCTAGTCTCATAAAAATTTTTTTAATGTTTTCAATCTGTTAAATAAAAACAAAGCCAATACATTATTTTAAAACAAAAACATTAAAAATAGATTCTATGGTTCAAAATGTAAAACTGAGAAGATCTTAATATAGAACTCTTAGTACTAGGGGTAATAATGCATGCCCATATGTAGTATAATATCAATTTACTGATGAGTTTCATGGTTTATCTAGACATTAGTTTTTTTTGTTTGTTTGTTTGTTTTTAAAGATTTTATTGGGGAATTGGGGGAGGGGAACACACAAGTTGCTGTCCTTTTGTTCTTCAGTCTAGTTGTGGAGGACATTGCTTCACTGGCCCATGTTGTTATTATTGTGCTCTTCCCGGGTGAGGCAGTCGCTTGCCAGCCATTGGATGGCAGCTCACGCTGGCTGCCAGCACTCATGGGTAGCTCACGGCAGCCCACTGCAGCAGGAGCTGCAGCCTACGTTGTCACCAGCGACTCAAGGCAGCCCAGCTCCAGGTCGAGCTGTCGTTCAGCCTCTTAGCTGTAGAGGGCGCAGCGTTATTGACCCTCATGTGGGATCTGAACCAGGGCCCTGCTGCTCAGAGCTGGCGTCCCAAGCCAGCTCTTAACCAACATGCCACTCAGCTGGCCCTAGACACTAGTTTTAGAATACATTCAATGACAGCAGATCACATCACTGTACCAATGCTATCACTATAACTCAATTATTGTTGAGTATTATGCTTTACTTTGTATATAGCAATATGATGTGCCCCAAGGTACAAAATGAATAAGAAAAAACTAATTAATTATATGTCTAATGACAAGGACCAGAAAGGTACACTGGAAATAAAAACAGGGTACTTGAATAAATAAGATACTCTGATTTTTAAAAATCTTTCAAAATTTGTATTTAAATTACTGAAAGCCATATTGTTTTCCTGGTAAGCCACCAAACTTTTGCATAACGAAAGTAAAGAAAAAATAAAATCCAGGGCCAGCCGAGTGGCTCGTTGGTTAAGAGTTGGCTTGGGAGCACGAGCTCAGAGCAGCAGGGCCGCGGGTTTGGATCCCACATGGGCCAGTGATGCTGCCCTCTACAGCTAAGATGGTGAACAACAGCTTGACCTGGAGCTAGACTGCTGTGAGTGGCCAGCGACAGCGTAGGCTGCAGTGGGCTGCCATAAGCTACTGTAAGTGGCCGGCAGCCAGCGCAAGCAGCTGGCAGCCAACGTGAGATGCCATCCAATGGCCGGTGACCGATCTGCTTCACCCGGGAAGAATGCAATGATCACAATACCAACATGGGCTAGCGAAGCAATGTTTTCCACAACTAGACTGAAGAACAAAAGGACAGCAACTTGTGTGTTCCCCTTCCCCAATTCCCCAATAAAATCTTTAAAAAAATAAATAAATAAAATCCAATATGCAAAGTAATGCATATAAAAGAACAAGGTCTTAAAACGTTAGAAACAAACTGAAAAGTTGTAAAATAATTTTCAGGTCCAAGATCCTTCTATACTGAACTAAATAACCCAAGGCTGATGGCTGCCTATCCTTTCCTTAAGGATTCTCAGACAGGAATCATGCTATCATTTTAGTGGTTATTCATAATAAAGTTAGAAATTAGAAATCAGTAACTGAATATAGAATGATACACAAATATTCATATTAGTCCCATAGGCTCAACGGCATTCTTTAACAGAATCATTACTTCTTGGATATAACTCAGGAAATCTTTAATTTAAGAATTTCACTTTCAGAAATAAAGTTCTAACAGCATCAGATCATTAAAAAGGCTTCAACTTACCTCACACAGAATTTTTTAAAAAGATAAACACTAATATGTGTGTGTGTGTGTGTGTGTGTGTGTGTGTGTGTGTGTGTATTTTCTCAATAAAGACAACAAATTATAAAAGTTATTCAGTACACATAACTTTCTAGACATAAGACTATGTACAAAGACACTTGCCGATGAGGAAGGAGTGGAATGTGAGTGTGAATTCTGAGGAGAACGGATCACAGGAGGTATGCCTCTTACTGGACTTGAGCCATTTCCACCTTGGTACTGAGGGGAAAAAGACAACATCACTGTTAAAGCAGGCTTAGGTCAATGTTATTTTAGACATGGCATTAAGAATTAATTTAAATATATCTTATTTTGAATTAAATCCAGTAGTCATTTAAAAGGGTAAAAAAAAAGCAAAACTAAGGCCAGTCACAGCTAAGTCCTAAAAGACTAAAGACAGAATACTGATGACAAGAACATGACAAGACTATGTCTTCACAGACCCTGGTTTCTCGAACATTCTAACTACATATAACTTGTTATTGTGGTAGACTCTAAGATATGTTCATTGCTCAGGGGAAATTTATTTGTCTTTTTTTTCCTTCACATTTTAGCATAAAATTGAAGTCTAAGACTCAACAATAACTTTAAAAGAGTTGTAGTTATAGCACTGATACAATATTATATAGCATTATGTTTGTTGAACCTGTACAATCCCAAAGAACTTTAACATGTTTACATGTAGATGTTAGTGAACATAATCCACCATCTTAAAACAGAATCACATTCTCAAGATATTAAATATCTATATGTTCGTAGCACTATGTAGAAGAATTCTACAGACCAAGTCCCTTCCCTTTAACAGCACAAAACCTAATAAAAATTGAGCCTTTCTTATATGCATGACAAGCATTACAGTGCATGACTTAGCTTCATATGAAGGGAAGCCACCTAAGCTGTTCCATAGCTACCTTTCTCACTTCTCATGTTTCTGTACCAAGAATGAAAAGAGAACACAATATGCTGCTACTGGCTTCCACTCAGGGTATTGAACAGCAGAGACAGGGACTTCCTAGCATGTTCATTAAAGAACTTGGGCAACCTTACAGATTATAATCTAATTTTTTTCCCCCTATAGTGCCCAGCATAATGCCTGGCACATAGCAGGCATTCAAGAGACTTGAGATTTATTTATTTGAATTGATCCTACCTTTGGCAAAGATTCTGAATGATATTAACACTGAGGGACTGACCTCCAAAAAGAGCTTTTGGTATCTCGTGATCAGCAATAGTTTTACCTTAGATTCTGGAAACCCATGGAGGATAGAAAAAAAATTTTTTTTAATGCAGCCCTTCCTGTAATCAGCAAATTCTATGCTCACTCTCAAGTAAATATAAATATTTTTCAACTGAGTAGATCATGTTTGTTGTTTTAATAATCATATTAATGTTTTGTAATGTGGAATTGGTAGTCAAAAGTATTTCTATGTAGAAGCAAGGAAACATTTCAGGATTGGGTAAGAATCTACATTTACCACTGTTTATTCTTTTGAGGGACTCTTAGATTGCCATCTCTATCATTATTTAATCATTCACAGGGCTCAAATGTTGCCGTGGTACAGTAAAGCCTGTATTGACAGTAGAAAGAATTCTGAACTAGAGGCTGTTAGACTTTAGGTTCTACTCTTTGCCCTTCCATTTAGAATTTGTCTTTAGGTAGGCTACTTTACATTTCTGGTCCTTAGTTTCCTCTTCTGTAAATACCAACTTTGCCTATCTCCCAGGTTGTTATAAACAAATATGTGAGAAAGTACTTTGAAAAAAGTATGGTGTGTCATACCAACATAAAAGTAAATTTTAATGTTTCTAGGAAAATAGGACATCACATAGTACTGAAGCTCTGCTCTAATCAATAATCAAAAGTTGACCTTGTGCCCCAAAGAAATAATTTCATCCCACAGCAGAATTATATTAAGAGCTCTCTAGCTCTTAATATGAACTTACTTCAAAATAGTCGCTAATTTTGTGGCCACGTCCTCCAATACTTTTCCCTGAAATATAAAAGTAAAAAATTTTTAGATTAAAATCAGTCATGACTTTAAACATCAATTTTTTAAAGTCTCAATTATTAAAGCATCAAATAAATTACATGAAAGGATCTCTAGTTTTAAAAACTACATTATTCATATTGTTTAATCTATTTCATTATAGCTAATCAATGAATAAATAAAGACAAGAGGAAGCAGCAAAACTGACAAAACCATTCATACCTATAAATAATAATAAACATTTGGTTAACACAGACCATAACAAACTGACATTAATATGCTTTAATATGAATGCTATTTGTAAAAGTGTTTTCATTTTCTAAAACAGTATTTCCAAATTAACAAGCTGTTTTTTTAATAAACTAGATTTTAAATATTGTTCTTATATGACCATATTAATAAAGTGATCCAAATCATTATAGATCACAGTTCTTTAGTTAAAAGTTTTGCTCTAAAATGGACTCTTCACCAGTTTTTTAAATACTGAATTAAAAAGTTGCTAAGAAATATAGTGTGTTTAGAGATACTTTTTTGGATGGGAGTCATCCACCTTTATTGGAACTATATAGGTTATATGATATCTTTATGTTTCAAAAGAAAAACTAATGATACCATGAGTCAAAATTTTGGATAATAAAAAGATATACATTTATCAGATCAGTACTGACATAGTCATTCATTCATTTATTTTATTCAATAAATATTTCTTGAGTGGTTACTATGTGCCAGGCATTACCAAAATGAACAAATAATACATTTATTAAAAAAAATTTTTTTTAAAGATTTTGTTGGGGAATTGGAGGGGAACAGCCAAGTTGTTGTCCTTCAATCTTAGTTGTGGAGTGAGCAGCTAGCTCAGCTCCCAAGTCCAGTCGCCATCTGGCTCTCTGTTGGCAGCTCGCAACAGCTCAGCGCATGTTGCCATGTTCAATCTTAGTTGTGGGTGGGCACAGCCCACCATCCCATGCGGGAGTTGAACTGGCAACCTTGTTGTTAGGAACATGTGCTCTAACCACTGAGCCATCCTGCCACCTGCTGGCAGCTCAGCAGCAGCTCAGCTTGGAAATAGCTCACTGGTCCACGTGGTAATTGAACCAGTGACCCTGTTGCTCAGAGCTCCCGTTCTAACCAATTGGGCCACCGGGCCAGCCCAACAAACAATACATTTAAAAGTTCAACAACTGGGCCGGCCCAGCGGCTCATTGGTTAAGAGTTGGCTTGGGACGCTAGCTCTGAGCAACAGGGCCCCAGTTCGGATCCCACATGGGCCAGTGACACTGCGCCCTCTACAGCTAAGATGGTGAACAACAGCTCAACCTGGAGCTGGACTGCCGCGAGTCGCCAGCAACGGCGTAGGCTGCAGCTCCTGCTGCAGTGGGCTGCTGTGAGCTACTGTGAGTGGCTGGAAGCTAGCGTGAGCGATCGGCAGCTGCTGTGAGCGGCCGTCCAATGGCCGGCGAGCTACTGTCTCACCCGGGAAGAGCACAAGGATAATACCAACATGGGCCAGTGAAGCGACGTCCTCCACAACTAGACTAAGAAACAAAAGGACAGCAACTTGTCTGTTCCCCTTCCCCGATTCCCCAACGCTGTTCCCCTCCCCCAATTCTTCAATAAAATCTTTAAGGAAAAAAAAAAAAGTTCAACAACCTTAAATTCCTTCTTGGAACAAGGTAGGGAAATTTAAAAAAAAAACTAAATAAGTACTGAGGACTATAAATGCTACCTAGAAATTTTAAACAATTTTGTGCAGATTTATTCAGAGGTTAGAGAAGACTGTGAAGGCTTTATACCAAAGGGATTTCCCTTTGCCTATAACAACTTTCTTGCAGATTCTGAAGAGGTGCTATTTTTAAATGAACATAGAGACGTTTTTGGTTGCCTACCCAGAAGCTATTTCCCCAATTGAACCCGAATTTTGTTCTGTTAACATTTGCTCCCGGAACGTTGGGGGAAGCTGACTCCTATCCGGCCTCCATTACTAGTTCCCCTTCTGATAAGAAATCCAATTTTGTTCAGGTATCATCCCTTTCCACAAAGCCTGTATCTCTAAGGGGAACTTGAACCAATTTTCAATTTCTGAGATGGGCCTGCTTTTTGTAAGGGCAATAATACCTTTGTTGGAAATAAGTGGTTTGGGAATGGACACGTGACCCAATTTTGGCCAACAGGATGACAGGAGTGGTTTGCTCTGGACTTGAAGAAGCTTATTTCAAAGAAAGAGGGGGAAAACAAACCACAGAAAGCCAGCCCCTCTCTTAAAGCAAATATGAGAGGAAGCTGAAATGAGTAAATCCAATTAAAACTGGCAGCCTACCTAAAACCTTAACAAAATCAGATAATTTTGCAGATTGCACACCACAAAGAAAAAAAAAGTGTGTTCTTAAAGAAATAGGTTGGATCAACCAACCCAGAAGTCTCACCCTATTTTGGGACCTGTTTTTAAGCGAGTTTTTAAATCCAAAGTTGAAACTATCATAACTAATGTATCTTGCATTAAGTCAAGTTCCAAGTCCACTAACCAAACTTAGGGGAACCACAATGAGACCAAAAGGGAGCTCAGAGCAGAATAAGATACAAAACACCACACACCTTGAGAAAGGTGCTAGAATGAATTCTCTCCTTCCTTCCAGAAAGACAATTGCTGCAAATATATTCCCGAATGCCAGTGCCACATAAAATAAATACTAGTAAAAGTCATGGGTTCATGGCCCTAGACCTTCAAAGGCTGGCCCCAAAACATGTAATATATGTATAAAATCATCATTCTATATGATTTAAAATCCCCAGTTATCATATTTAATTTTGAGTGGCTAAATTAAATGACACTATTTTGTTGTCCATCATAAGAAATTGTGTAGTCTAATCAAAATGATTTTCTTAGATCATATAATAAAAGGTAGGTATGCAAAGAAGGATGAAGAACAGGTATGAAAAGAGAAAGATGATGCTTTAACAAAAATCTCTCAATTATTTTTATATAGTCTTTTTAAAAAAGTAAATAAAAGGGATGAGTAAATTTGGGTACTTGTTTTAAAGTGAGATCTGAAGTTCTTATTCAATACTGTAATTCATATAAAGAGAGAAAAATGAAAGGTGTAAGGTAATGCTTGCCAGATTTAGACATGATACTTGTCTTTCTAGTTCTTGAATGAATGAATGAATGAATGAATGAATGAATGAATGAATGAAATATCAAAAAGCCTACCAACAGTTAACCACACACTACCTGTGATACAAAAAGATTTCAATTTCATATTATTTCTAAAGCACAGCACATTCCTAAACTATTATTAAATGCAGAAATTACATAATAGCTATAGAAATCACAAAAACATGAAATTACTTATTTTACAATTAAACTATTAACTGATTATAAATCAGAAAATTAGGGCTGGCCGAGTGGCTCAACTGGTTAAGAGTTAGCTTAAGAGTGCGAACTCGGAGCAACAGGGTCACTGGTTCAATTCCCACATGGGATGGTGGCTACGCCCACCCGCAACTAAGATTGAACACAGCACCTTGAGCTGAGCAGCTGTGAGCTGCCCACGGGAAGCAAGATGGTGACTGGACTTGGAGCTGAGCTTGCTGCACCCTCCACAACTAAGATTGAAGGACAACAACTTGGCTGTTCCCCTTCCCCAATTCCCCAACACTGTTCCCCTCCTGTAATTCCCCAATAAAATCTAAAAAAAAAAAAATCAGAATAATTAATTGTAAATGCCTATCTGGCTCTGAAGGGAGATTCTGCTTCGCTTACCCTGACTACTTTCATTCTGGTTTTCTGCTTTTCTCTTTCTTCCTCTGGATGATTCCGATTGTTTCTTCTCTGGTGTCTACAGAAAGTAAAGTTAACAGAATTTAAATTACAGTTTTCACAAACAAAATTATTCTAGTCAGTATAAAATCATTTTTATTTTCAGAGTAAAATACTGCTTTGCTCAATAGTGCTCATGCAACATAAATGTGTGGTGACTTACATACAATTATTTTAAAAATATAAGTTTCTACTCTATAAATTTTAAAAGTTCAAAGTATAGACCTTGTGCACATTACTTGAAATTCACATTTACAGGATGTGACTTAAGATTAATGAAAAATCTGAGAGTAATTAGCGTTTAAAAGATGCACTTTAAATCAACTTCCTGGATAGGGCAAAACAACAAAAAAACTTATTTTTTCCTATTTTCTACTATTCGCACATATTTAGTCTACAAAGGTAAACAGGAAACATGGACAGGAAAAAAAAGCAGAACACAAACCATGATATATACAATCCCTACTAAAAGGACCATTCACCTAAACGCCTAACAACTATTATCCAATAACAATTACAATAAATTCAAAGATTATGCCCTAGATCAAGGGTCACAAAACTATAGCCCACTGACCAAACCTGGTTGGACATCTGTTTTTGTAGAGTCCAGAATCTAAGTATGACCTTTACATTCTTAAATGATTGAAAATTTAAAAAATCAAAACAAGAATATTTTGAGATATGAAAATTATAAGAAATTCAAATTTCAGTGTCCATATATAAAGTTTTATTGGACACAGCCACACTTATTCATTTATGTATTGTCTATGGTTGCTTTCACATTATAGCAGCAGCGTTGAGTTGTTCCAACAGAGGCCACATGGCCCACAAAGTCTAAAATATCTAGCCCATTACAGAAAAAGTTAGCAGACTCCTAACCCTACATGACGGCTTGTTTTCAAATTACAGGTTTGTTGTTTTAACTGATAACAAGTATTTTTATCAGGCTAAAATAACACGTAATTTTTGTAGAGTCTGACAGACTGTTGTTGTGCTTAAATAAAATTAAAACTAACACAAGGCAATGGCATAGGGCCCTCCAACTCGAGAAGCTTGGCAAATATGTCTGGTAACAGAACAAAGAACATTTGAATGAATGAAACATCAAGACAATTTAAATAAATCTCTAAAGGCAATGAAGTCCTCATACAAGGAAGGGACTTAATCCGTATTTTTATGTCTCTGAATAGCTCTGTGATTAAACACTATGAATGACAATACACAACCTAACTCACATTGAGCATCTATGGCTCCTCTAAAGATTATTTTGGGGATTTTAAATTCTCTCACCTCCACTTTGCCAACAAGGTAACAGACTCACAGAGATTGAAATCAATGCTACTAGTCCCTGAATTCTTTAAAGACAGGAGTTATACCTTCTCCCCACCTCACCCTTCCACCCCCATGCCTAGCACATAGTTATCACTTGATAAACACATGATTATTAAATAATTTACTCAAGGTAATCAGGATTCAAATCCAATTCTGTATATTTCCAAGGCCTAAATATGCTTTTTTTCTCTGACATGCTATATATATGCCCTACATCAAGAACTGAATGAATAAACTACACAAAAATATTTCCAAATTTTGTTAAGTTCATAAATAAAATTCATTATGTCCAATAATTTATCTATGTGTTTTCACATCACAAACCAGAGATCTTTAAAAAATCCACCTAAACTGGCAATAAACTGATGTACCAGCAATTTTTCATTAGTTTCATTGTCAAAATTACCAAATTCAAAGAAACAATAACCAATCTTCTATTTTCCTCAGAATAAAAATATCACTAAAGTCTAAGTTATCATTTTTATAAAGAACCCTAAAATCTATGTATTATAAACAAAAGAGGATTCCCAAATCATAATTTATTCATATCTTTCCCAACTTAATCTATGTAAAAAAAAAATAATTTAAAGTAAAAAAGGTATGGTTTTTCAGAACAGTTTTATGTTATACTAATTTTTAAGCATGGCAGGCTCCCATATGAACTCCATCTTAAATCTTGACTAGCTACTCTTGAATAAACATACAAACAAAAACATGAAATAATATATGTATGAAAGTTATACTGGAAACATTTTCTATCTAGAAAATTGAAAATATAATGTTGTTAGCAGTTACAAATTATTTCTGAAGCACATTACAGGGAACACTGGATCAGTGATAGATTGAATGGCTACATTTTTAATGGAGGGGACAGTGGGGGGGCTCAATTGGGGTGAGCAAAGTTAAATTTATTTACTGAAGAGCTTTCTCAAAGCCATTAAAATGCTAATATCCACTGGCTATCTCCAAAAAGGGAGTGAGGTGGAAAGACTGAATATATTTAGAAATTCTCAAACTTATTTGGAATAACACTCATTAAATACTTGACTGAATATACGCTTCAAGATATTTAAGAATTTTTTTTTAAGACAGAGAGTGCTTCAGAAGCATATATACTAAAATTGGAACGATAAAGAGAAGATCAGCATGGCCCCTGCACAAGGATAACCTGCAAATTCATGAAGCATTCCATATTTGTGAAGTCATAGGGATACAATGTATAGCATAGGAAATTTAATCAACAATATCATAATAATTATGCACAGTGACAGATGATTACCAGATTTATTGTAGGAACCACTTTGTAAGGTATGTAAATGCCTAATCACTACGTTGTACCTGAAATTAATATAACGTTCTATGCCAATTGTAATTTAAAAATAAATAATTAAAAAAGACGGATTACTTGGTAAAAAGTTTTTTCCCTGAGGCAAAATTTCCCTAAATTTAAAATTTTCTGGAATGGGGAAGTGGGACAGTCCTTTGGGGGAAATGCCATTGTGCTTGAAAACAAACAAAAAACATCAAATGCATAATGATTATAGTAAAGAAAAAAAGGCAACAGGTTTACCGGCCTTTAAACCAGAGAAGAAGGTGAGGAAGAAGGGGGGGGGAGGGGGAAGGATGCCTAGGTTAGCCTATAGAGTAAACGTCTCCATTATAAACAAACACACCATTCTGTCCCTTCCCATGAACCTTAATCTTTTCACCTAGGTCCTAGTATGACTACCTGGTGCTGACCTTTCATTTCGTTCTCAACTCATAGATTATAGGATTGTTCTGTCAGCCCAAATGGACTGTAATTTCCTTAAAAATCAAGTACCATGGGTCTCTGAAGAAACACAGACTAAGAATCAAACTCTGATCCTTTATTTACTGTACCACTCAGCATGTTATTTAATGCAAGACTTGATTTTCTCATCAATTTTAAATGTGGTAATACAGGCATAGGGGACTACAGGTATGGAATGAGAAGCATACCACAAACATACCCAGTACAGCATCTGGAACAGAGTATGTACTCTATAAATGTCAGTGAGCACCCAATAAATTCTCTTATTTGAATGGCTAGCCTATTGCTGTAAATATCCGGGTACCTCTTTATGTTTCAAAACTTCAATCATGTGTCACCTGTTCAATGATTAGGAGGCCTACCCTAATAATTTACAAATAGCTTGTAGGGCTTGTAAAACAAGCACATTTCCTCTTTAAGGCCTCGTTTAACTCTATTCTCGACTATAAGCCGTAGAACATGTCTGTAGTCTAGACCAGAAGTATTACATCAGTAACCCTCAGGCAAATGTGCAGTAAGTAGTTTTTCGGTTTTGATTTAAATATCTAAGCAACACCTATATTAAACAACAACAAAATACTCTCAGTGAAGTCTACTGCAGCCGATTCTCCTTACTCACTCATTTGTAAATGGACTTATTTGGGGATTTAGAACCTTGGAGATTTAGGATATGCAGAAACTCACCAAATATTTAATCTCTAAAATGGATCATCAATGAGGAAAAGTTCAGAATACTATCTGCGATTTTCAAAACTGTACTCCAGAAATACCTTGGGGGAGAGAAGGTTGTGCCTCAAGTTATTCAAGGTGGGAAAGAAGGAGAAGGGGGCCGGCCGAGTGGCGCATTGGTTAAGAACTGGCTTGGGACGCCAGAAGGCCCCGGTTCGGATCCCACATATGAGGAGGGCCAGTGACACTGCCCTCCACAGCTAAGATGCTGAACAACAGCTCAACCTGGAGCTGGGCTGCCGTGGGTTGCCGGCAATGGCATAGGCTGCAGCCCCTGCTGCAGTGGGTTGCCATGGGTTACCGTGTGTAGCCAGCAGCCAGCCTGAGCGGCCAGCAGCTGCAGTAAGCGGCCGTCCAGAAGCCGGCGACTGATCTGCCTCACCCGGGAAGAGCGCAATGATGATGCCAACTTGGGCCAGTGAAGCAATGTCCTCCACAACTAGACTGAAGAACAAAACAACAGCAACTTGTCTGTTTCCCTTCCCCCAACTCCCCAGTACTGTTCCCATCCCCCAATTCCCCAATTAAAAAAAAAGAAGGAGAAGGGAGCGGACCTAGGGCTCTAGCCTACCAGAGACACATCCTCTCCCACCTTCACCCCCATTCCTGCAAACACAGGATTTCCAACTATTTTCATATTGAGATTCTATATTAGACTTACTTTGAGGAAATTTTGACGGCTTAAAAAACGTTTGAAAAACCCCTGATCTCGACCACTGATCTCCTACAAAATCCAAGTGACATCAACCAGGCCACTTTTGTATTTGCGTAAGGTGTAAAATTTGCATACACTGAGCACTTTATATAGAACACTTTCAAGCTTATTGTTCTCACTAATTATGTCATTTCTTTCTTTTCTTCTCTATATCAACTATTGTACTATAATTGACCACAGTAAGGAAGGATTAATATGGAAGGCAAAATAATATGATTTGGCTTTAAAGTAAAGATGGAAACACTACAGTAATGATTAAAAGTCAAAGAATTCTGATATACAAGTGGAACAGTGGTTAGGAGAAAATGAGAGACTGGTACTCTTTAAAATCAACTTAGCTTTATAAATGCTAATTTGTAATCATACAAAAACCTGAATGATTACTCTGGCATTTAAACGTTCCAAGATATCAGTGTGAATTTACACAGTATTTTCTAGCAGTTAAAAGTATGTTCTAAAAACAAAGACAAGTCTAAAGGACTCAAGAGATAACAGTGACATAATTAAACTAATGTTCCAATTTCATTTGGAATGTAAGGCAGCGATTATTAAACTAGGTTTTCACATTTAATCATGTGCCTTCTTGGTTTATCTTAAAATAAAAACAAATGCGTCTTTCTTCAATACAAATAAGACCAAATATAAGAAAACAAAACAAAATCTTAACACTGTTACAAAATGAGGGAGATAAATCAATATGGATTTTTTCATGAAAACAGATAATTACCTCTACAAGCCTCCAACTAGAGAGACATTTAAAACTGTTGCCATAAATTCATTATTGAAAATTGTAACAGTATGTGAAAAGATATTGTAACATCAAGAAAAGAAAAAGGAGTGGATATTAGTGAGTGCTGATTGAACAGATAACAAAGTCAGGTATCATGATCTCTAATAAAATTACTATAGTTAGTAGACATAGGTATAGTTAATTTCTTTGTTAAATGAGAAAATACTTTAAAATAGACAGAAAGTTACTTTAATATTAAACAATATCCCTTACAAAATATTCAATCCTCAAACTTGTCAGACTGATGTTTTTTTAATCAATTCATTTAGCTAAAGATTAGTTTTCAAAATACAACTCATGGGCTGTTCCAATGATTCATGTAGTTACTCAGGTATCAAATTCAAGGTCACTATACTTCGAACAAATGGCATGACAAATCTTTTTGCTTGCAGTTGGAAATAACAGTATTCAATTTTTATTCACATTTCTAGGCACAATTTATTGAACTAGATGTGAGACTGGAAAAATCTTTACTTCAATGGCACATATCAAAACAGCACAGAATGAAAAAGAAAAATCTGGAGTCTTATAAGAATAGTCCATGTAAAGTAGCTGTTCTATTAAAGAATATCAAACATACAAGATACTGCTGCTTCCAACCTTTTGTTATAAAAATTAGGTCAGAATTATGCACTATAAGAACACTGAAATTCTGTGGTGATAATTTCTTTGTTGTTTTTTATCCAATTTACACTTAGATAAAAACTATCATAAAATATGCACGTCCTAATTCAAGGATGAATTTGAGCTGGCAAGACCTGAAATTCACAGAGCCTGTCTCTGCCCAAGAGTCAAAACTTTAATGTCGAGAACTATTATCTGGAAATGTTTGCTTGAACCACTGACACCTAAAAGAAGATCACTGTTATACTGCTGATTTCAGTATTCAATATTTAGTGTAAAAAGTTTATGTATGCAGCACTTTGGGATCCTATCACTGAGTAAGAGCATTTCCTTGCTGTTCAGAGTAAATCCAATCAATGTATCGTTAAATCTGAGTGTAGACTAATGTCTGCTATATTGCCTTTATTATTTAATAATATGGAATATCAAAGATGGTAGAAAGCCAGTGACAAAACTGAGTAACCACCCAATTAAAATGTGTGCTGTCTTACAGGTAACTTAAAGTGTGCCAGCTCCTATTTTTAAAAGCCTGGAAAATGTTTACTCCCTTCACAAATATTCAGCACCCACAACCTATCAGTACGTAAATGCACTACTAAAACCATCTTATTCTCAATTTCTAAAAACTACTTTACTTGCCATCCTTACAGTCTGACTTCTTAAGCTCCTATCACCTGGACTCATTTTAATTTGCATTCATATATATTTAAAAGGAGCATATGTACTAAGTGCTCAATATTAATGAAATGCAGTATTGTTTGCCATTTTCTTATCATTTACATTAACATAACTATTTCTCGGCACTTTCCTTTCTCTGGCTTTCCCTTTAAGGTTTTATTTGTTAAACAGTATAAATCACAAAATTACAAAAGTTGGACTTTCTCCAACTTTTTATTCATGTAATCTTGTAAGTTGTTTTCAAATCATACAACCAGAATAAAAGAGCTACACAGAGCAATTGCTGTGGGAGTAAAAAACAAATTTTGAAGATAACTTATTCTGGAAATGTTGGCATTTTGAGAGTACTAATAATAGTACAATTTAGAACAGTGATTTTGTAACTTTTCTCCCATTGTGACACTCATGATACAGTAACGTGCTCCTGTACAATATCCCTATAGACATTTCCTTGAACATGAATCCCTAGAGGTCCTCATACAATTATTTCTATGGGAGAGATGCTTTTAAGTGTAAATGCTGTATCACAATACGCACATTTAAAAATTTAAAGATACTGTCAAACTGCACTTTCAGAGGCAATATCAATCTATACTTACACTGACACTGTATAAGAACATGCACCAATCTAAGCTCTGTCTATGTGATGTGTTAAAAAAAAAAAGGTATTTCATTGTTGTTTTCTCTATAGCAATACTATTGGGTCGTCGGGAAAGTCATGACGCATTTTTGCACTGAAAAACAGGAAAATACGTCATGACTTTTCCGACAACCCAATACATTTATAACCAGAAAAAAGGGATTTGTTTTGTTTTTCAAAAGAAATTGTTCTATCATTTATCTAATAGCACAAATTCTCAATGTTGACTATATATCAAAATCACTTTCAACACTTTTACTTAAAGTTCATGATGAAATTCCCTTTCCAAATTCAACCATCTCTGGAAAGACACCAAAGGAATCCTTATTTCTGAAAAGCTCCAAAATTGATGCTGATGTATCATCAGGATTAACAATGGTCAATCTACATATATCATAATGATAAGTCATGTGTTTTCTGCATGTTCCACTTTAGAAAATGTCTAAAATTAAGAAGTTATTCTTTATATAGTCTTCCATAAAGAATTAAAGACCAAAATTGTGACATATAACAGACATTTATCTCATTAGGACATAAGAAGTCCAATTGTTTGTCATGTTATTCTAGAAAATGAGAATCTTAAAGAAAATTAGTAAAATAATCACTATATTCTACTGACATCAATATACATAATATTTTAAAAACTCTACTATAGTATAAGATATTGAAACCAAATTTCTCAGAAATGTCAGCTTGTGCTGAATGCCCTTAAAATTCAGTTTAAAAGCAATATTTATCAGATAAAACATTTGTAAAGTGTGATAAGTCCAGGCACAGCTTGGATTGGCAAATTTGATGATTACTATAAATCGTCTTGCATCTAAATATTTCCAAAAATGAATACCATTTCTTTTTCAAAAGATTACTAGGGTCATTTGTCTAATTCATAAGTTATACACTATCTTAGTTATGCAGAGAGAGCAGAGCACAGTAGTTAAGAGTATCATTTTGAAATAAGAGACACTTTGGAATTAGAATTTTGACCCTTGTTAACTTCTCTGTGGGCAAATTAATTAATCTGCTTGGGCTTCTGTTTCCATACTTAGAAATGTGAAACTTACAGAGTTGTAATCTAGCTCCACAGATAACCATGTTAAAACTACTTTCTCTCCTTCATTAACGGAGTGGTTCTCAACCAGGGGAAATCTGTCCCCGCCCCCAGAGTATCTGGCCATCTCTGGAGAACATTTTTGGAACAACTGTGGGCTTCAGATAGCTAATATGTTAGACAGAGAGGCTACTAAACATCCTACATTGCTCAGGACAACTCCGCCTCCTCCCCAAGAATTATCAGGCCCCAAATGTCAATGCTGGTAAGATTTAGAAATGTGGGCCGGCTGAGTGGCGCGATGGTTAAAAGCTGGCTTGGGACGCCAGAGGGCCCCGGTTCGGATCCCACATATGAGGGCCAGTGACACTGCCCTCCACAGCTAAGATGCTGAACAACAGCTCAACCTGGAGCTGGGCTGCCATGAGTCTCCGGCGATGGCATAGGCTGCAGCCCCTGTGGCAGTGGGTTGCCATGGGCTACCGTGTGTAGCCAGCAGCCAGCGTGAGCGGCCAGCGTGAGCAGCCAGCAGCCACCGTGAGCGGCCACCCAGAAGCCGGCGACTGATCTGCCTCGCCCGGGAAGAGCACAATGATGGTGCCAACTTGGGCCAGTGAGGCAACATCCTCCACAACTAGACTGAAGAACAAAAGAACAGCAACTTGTCTGCTCCCCTTCCCCAATTCCCCAATAAAAATCTTTACAAAAAAAAAAAAAAGATTTAGAAACGTTGCGTTGATGAATACATCAGAATCATTTGTATTGACACAAAAACTACCAAGCTACAACTAAAATGAAGTTAAATATATTCATTCAACGAATATTTACTGACCACCTCCTATGGTCAAGCACTATACCAAGATTTGCTTTAAAGTATGTCTTCATTCTAAAAATAACCTGGCATTTTTCTCTTCCAATCTTTTCATCAATTGGCTTAGAACTTTTCTGCTCTAAAAACAACCAACCACCCATACTAAATGCACTTTTATAAAGGGAAACACTTAACAGCTGTATGTTTGTTTGATAAATAAATACCTTACTGAATTATTTCAAGATTTCATGATTTATAAGAAACTGCAAGATTATCTAGCCAGAGTATATCAGAATTTCCAAGTACTTTTACTTTGATAAAGCTTCCAAGATGGTTCTGACACATAGTCCTCCACCTTTATGAAAACAGAGGCACAGAGCAATATTAGACCCATATTTGGTTTCCAGTTCACTTTTCCTTCCAGGAGACTCAGGACATGTACAACTATATTCAACCAGAATAGACCCACTTTCTTTGCTGTGAGCCCTATCATATAACATATTTTGGAGTAAGACACACTAACTTATAGCTGAATATAGTTCTGGTAAGAGTATGTCCTTTAATGTACAACGTTAACATTAAATACAGTTTTCTCTTTTAAATAAAAGAAAAATTTACAAAGTAATTCCAGGTTTTTCACAGGAACTTTTAAATCCTATAATTTATAAATTTGATTATTAGTTTTAGTAAGGGAGAAAAATAAAAAATTTATTCCCCTACTGAGATGTCTTTATTAGTGTTACAAAAATACACAATTTTGCATGCATGCAGAGTACCTTCCTTCAAGACAACAATGTTATTGTACATACTGTACACTGTATATAGCAATACTGTTACATACAATGTTTCAGTAAAACAAATGACATAATAATACTTACTAAGATTTATGGTTTGGCCCACCTAACAGTAAGAAGTGAGAAAATACTACCAGCTGGAAGATAAGTAAAGAAGACGACATAGGAGCCCATCAACTAGAACACCACAAAGACCATGTATCAAGCTAAAACATTTTAGAAAATAATGCAGGCAGCAGGATACAAAGAATATTTCTTAAAAATGACTAGGTGTCTAACAATCTTGAGAAGCTAAACAGATTTAAACAGAATAGTCAAAAACAAGGTAATTCATTCGGAGGGGAATAGGCATAAAAATGTAACTTTTGGTGATTCTTAAACTATGTATCATTAAATTCAGTTTTCAAATTTTCTTCTTTCTTACTGGGTGCTCAAACTAAGACCTTAAAGAAAATATCTGTACAGGTTTTAATAAATATATACAGACAAGTAAAACTTTAATGAAATTAAAAAACAAATCTGAAACCTAAAATTTAAGGCCAGTATTACCTCTATTTTCAAATAAAATCATAACTTCCAACCAATCCTGGGAACCTAAGTGTTCACTTAGGAAACACGGAAACTGAACACTATTTAAGAGGGCAAAAAGGAAATAGGAAAAAGTATATAAAAACAAGGCAAAAACAGGAAATACTCTTGATCACCCTCCTAATCTAGCTGATTTGCTAAGAACAGAAGACAACCCATTTAATCAATTTATATATGTTTATATGTAATTTTAAAATACCTTATTCAAAAAATAAGATTTTACATTTAAAAACCTATTAAATAACTGTATACACAGTATCGAGTTCTATTAGGCTGTCGGAAAAGTCATGAAGTATTTTTCTGTTTTTCATTGCAAAAATGCGTCATGACTTTTCCGACAACCCAATAGAAATGGAAATAATGCCTTCCTGAAACCAGGTCCAAGTTGATTTTAGGTCTAATTGCCAACTCCTTTTAATTTCTACTTCCTCCAAAATATAAAAATAAGAAAGCACACACAATGTGGCCCTTTAAAAAAAGAACAGAACAAAGCACTAATGCTTCAAAGTGTTTTCAGTACTGTAACTTCAACTCAAACGAGGAGAAAAAAAGAGAAAACTAAATTCCAAGACTTCTAGAAACTTAATTCAAATGAGAAAGCTAACCATAGATATTCTTTCACAAAAGGGCCTTCATTAATCATTGTTAGAGGTAAATTAAGACAATCAAGCCATCATATCTATATTATATTCTTCTTTCATTATAATCATTATAATTCTGAAAGTGGATCTAAGTTTAAATGTCTAGATGCAACAACTGTCCCAGCTTCCATATATCTGTAACTTAAAATCCTTAATCTTAAATAACCCAAAAATCCCCAAATGCACTTGGATCAAAAATAAACTAATTTAATGCTAATGTGCTAAGGAGAGGGTCATAGAGGGCTAAAGAATTGATACTTCCCAGGAGGAAGGGAAAAAAATACTTTGGTTCTCGAAAGAGATAGAATAGATTTTAAATTGTTCAATTCTAATTCAGGTTACATAGAAGTATTATAGAAGATGAATATTAAAGGTTAAATGGAGGAAAAAAAACCCAGAATAATTTGACACGTGTGTGTGTCTGCTTTACAAACATTATTATGTAGTAAACACATATGTATAAAGACTTAAATGTGCTTCTCCGACATTATTAAAGATGATATAATTCAATGATATTTATATCCAGTCGTATAATCAGACACAAATACTCCACTCAGTAAGAAATAAAGCAGAGAAATATATTCTAAGATACCCAAAAGGCGAGGCAGGGAGGAGGAATGGTTATGGTATTAATATTCACTATAAATCCCAAATGAACCACAAGATACACGCTAGGATAAGGTAGGGTGGGGACAGCAATTTCAGAATTTATAGAGAAAGCAGACAAGGTCTTTGTGTTTAGACATGGGAAGGGTCCTGCAAGAACTGCAAATAGGTGGGTCAAGGCAGGTTCCAAAATGTGAAAAACACTGATAACCAAGAAACATGGGCTCCTTCTTTTATCATCATAAAATAATCTAGATTTTTAGCCAGCAGATAAGGCATACAGACCATGCTTCTAATTCCTTCAGGTATTCTAAAACATTTAACTAAAGGATGAGTGACCCCCTCCCCAGCTCCCTTCCCTGATCCTCTCATAAAATTTATATCATTTCCTCATACCCACAACCCATTGGTGATTCTTTCCTTCAGCTGATAACCTCTATTTTCACTGTGAAGTAGGAGAAAGGTAATTAGGTATGGAAGTTCACCCATCACAAGAAAGGATGTTCCCTGGTCAGTTGTGTCCACAACTAACCCTGCCCAGCAGGATCTGGATCTCACTATTCATATGGACTCCAGGAAAATGTGCTAAATTTCAGTTCTATTATCTCCTCTCTCTTCAGCACTTTCTTTGTCCTATCACAGCTCTGCTATGACCCTTTTTTAGCACATAATATGTCAAGCCTGTTAAGGAAGAAACTGTTTTCTTCAGAGTCAAGATTCTGCCAAGAGTAGTCAATATTTGTTGTCACTATTTCCTCACTTTCCAATGATTCTTTAACTTACTATAATCTGGCATCTTGCTCCCATTAATCTGCTAAAACTGAGGCTAAGTGACAAATTCTTAGTCAGTTTTCAAGTCATTATCTTAAAGGACTTCTGTGACATTTAATTGTGCTCATTAGTCTTCTCCTTCCGTTTCCCCTTTTCTTCCTACTATCTATCCACTTCCTTTCTCCAGCCACACACACCTTGCCTACTGACATTTCTTAGTGTTACACAAACTATCAGGATGAGTTCATCTACAAAAGCAGTTTTTAAATTTTTGGGTCTTAGAGCCCTTCTACAAACTCTTACAAACTACTCAGGGTCCCAAAGACATGTTATTTATGTGGGATATAACTTTCAATATTCAACATTTTAGAATTTAAAACAAAAAAACATTTATTTATTTATTTGGTAACAGTATGTTTTTTCCAGGACCCATCAGCTCCAAGTCCAATCGCCTTTTTCAATCTAGTTGTGGGGGGCACAGCATGCCATCCCATGTGAGAATCGAACTGGCAACCTTGTTGTTCAGAGCACATGCTCTAACCAACTGAGCTACCTGGCCACCCCAAAACTAAAAAACTTTTAAATACCAGAATACACAGGTACACAATCCATAAATCATCAGTGATGACATCATCATATGTCATACAGCCTCTGGATATCTTCACTGTCAACTCACAAGAAAACGAAAAAATTTTAAAGCTAAATAAATGTCTTAGCATTATTGTAAAGAAGGCAAATAATGTCTTCGCACTGTTTTAAAAATTGTTTTGAACTTGTGGACCCCCTGAAACAGTCTCAGGGACCCCCAGGAATCCTCAGACCACCCAAACCTTTCACGCCTAATGCCAGAAACTCCTAAGTCTTCATCTCTAGCCTGACCCCTTCTTTCCTGAGTTACCACCTAAAGTTAGACACCTTTCAATAATCCTAGGCACCTCCCTTTCCTTCTTTTCCCCACAGTCAGTCATCAAACCCTACTGATCCTACTTTTAAAATCTACTGGAATTTGAGAGCTTGTTGGAGAAGTGCAACCCCCCACTATAGACCTATAGACATGAGAATCCTTGGGAATTCACTTGCACTTTGAAGTCTGAGAAGCATGGGTCTGGGTAGTAACAGCATCAGTAACCAAAGTTAGACTCTGAAGGAGAAGGCAGAGCCCAAAAGGCAAACTTGAGAACACTATGATTAGAACCCCTCCCACTTGAAGTTTTTCCTCCTAATATTAAACCTTGTAGGTCTGGAGTTTGCAAAGGCGTAGTATTCCAATAAGTAAATGATCTTCCCAACTTAGGTTTCACTTCCCTCCGATTCTTTTCTCTACACCGCCACCTGGGAGCCGTCTTCATCTCTACTTTATCTTTTGTTTCCCCTGCTTCAGTGGCTCTCCATAACCTAGATAAAAGTCCAAATTCCTTACTATGAAATACAAGCGCTTTCAAACCCTGACCCCTGCCTACCTTTTACCATTCCTGCATATCCTCCCCATACCGGAAGTTTGCAAACCAGCTGAATCACCTAGATAGGCAGCGTGCATTGTCTCTAAGCTCTTCAGGTGATCTAAAGTCCAGTCAGGCTTGAGAATCACTGCCCCACGCCTTGAACGAAACTACTTGCCATGCCTCTGTGGGAAAGCAAAAGCACACCATAGTCCCTCTGCCTGCCTTCTTCTCACACTTTGCCCTTGTCCTCTGAGATGAATTCACAACTTTTCCTAACACCAATCACCAATCACCTCTTCTTTGAAGAAAGACCTCTCTTCTTTTCCCTCCCTGCCTCGCCTCTGCAGGCAGATGGAATTAGGGTTTCCTTGCTCTTTGATCCCACAGTACCTTGTGCTTACATCTATGATAGCATAGCCCATACTGTTTATGAAATAGTCTGTTCTACTAGACACTGATCTTATATGAAGGCAGGGATAGTATCCTATTCATCTTTATATTCTCTGTGCTTGGGCACAGAAGTTAGAAGGTTACAGATAAGTAATAAATGCTTAATGAAAATACAGCGATCAACTATAAGTGAGTATATATATATATATAGTCACGGGACGTGGAGTATAGTGTGGGAGTGTGGTCAAGGGAATTGTAATAGATATGTGTGATATGGGGGGGAGAGAAGCAGGCAGCGGATTGGGGGATGGGGTTGTCACTTTGAGGGGTAAAAATTATAACTACTGCACTGTGTTGTACAGCTGAAACTAATTTTAAAAAATATTTATTTCACAATAAAAAAAATACAGTGCATTTTTGGAGCCTGTTGAATTAGACATAGAGGAATGTAAAATAAAGCAAAAGCAATACCAGCACCTTCCTACCTACTAGGCAATTTCATTAACAAAAGGAAAAGCCCTTTTGTTCTACAAGTCTACATTTAGAAATAAAAGGCAATATGAAATAATTCATATATAAACTGAAATAAAAAATTTCAGTTGAAGTAGATTCAATGAGCCCAACAGTAAATATCAGACGCTTTTCAGTTTTAATAGTAAAAGGATAGAAGAAAACTGGAGGGTTATGGGTATCTGAAAAGATTACTGGGTAGGAGGAGAGTGAAGGGATATTAGTAAACTAATCTTTATAAATACTAAGAGAGACTCAATAGATAATGTCCAATTGATGAAACAAAATAGCAAGATATGTACATTACTTATATTAAAATGTGGAAATAAATACCAGGAAGAAAAAACTAAAAGAATAGAAAGTAGGCTGTGGTAAGGGTGGGTGGTAGAGAACTGCTTTCTTTCTTTCTTTCTTTTTTTTAACTAAACCTTTTAGCACTATTTGTTCATTAGAAACAAAAACTATCATTTTTTTTTAAAGTAATGATCAGGAAATGGGTTACCAAAAGAATAAAATGACATCAGAAAACAATAGAATACTACATAAACTCTACTCCTAGGGGTACTGAGGAAAAAAGAAATACTTCTATTCTGCAATTTACTATTTACCCCCAATAACTTGACTTAGTGACCTATGAATAACTGTATCTTGATGTGTATGAAATTTCACCCCAAGGGAATTCATTAATTAAAGTATCTAGTATAGAAATAAAACCTGGGAATCATTTTCCAGATACATAGCTTCTTAAAATGGAAGACCAAAAAAAAAAATTGTTTCTTTAAATCTTGAGGAAATATATATGTGGTTATTTCCAAAATTTTATGCCACTTGACTTAGCCATTAATTTGTAAAACTTCCAGATACAGAACTCAGAATAGCAAAACTCAAAAGATTTTTAAGATTTTCTATTGCTGCTCCAAATGTCAAATTTTCTATACAAATAAAACTAACTACATCCAATGGTGAACCAAATTGTATTTCACTGAAAATGTCATTACGATCTTAAAAAAAAAAAATATATATATATATATATATATATATATATATATATTTTTTTTTTAACTAAAAATACAGCCCAAAGTGATCCTTAGAATTCTTTAAAGGGAAGTGATATTTTCTTACAGACTGATTCTTTTGAAAAGAAGTCAAATACTGCATTGCATCTATAAAGAACATAGAAATATATGTTATAGGTGATCTAACTTTTACTATGTTTTGCTATTTTTAAAAAATCTATCAAAAGCACCAGGTGTGGTGAACAGAAAAGAGAAATATCTAAAATTATTTTATTGCTCTTCATAACATAAAAGCCTATGAAAGAGGAGGCATGTGAAATTACTAAATAGACCCAAATCTGGAACTGTCAAGATATATTTCAAAGTCCAGGAAATATAAAGTGAAAATTCTTGATATAGTTTTTGAAAAACTGTACTTTGACTAAATCTAAACCTACAATTTTTAAGGGCTCAGTATAAGTGTGTTAATTTAATGAAAAACTAAACTGTGATCATCTGGTGCTACAGGGGCTACTAACGCTTACCTCAAGGGAACCTACTGCAGATAAAGTCCCGTCACTTGCACAGTCCTTTCAGCTGCCTGCCAGTTGTCTCTGTGGAAGGGAAAGCCTGATGAGTGAAAGCCCTATGCCACACTCCTTTGGAGTGTCAGGGTGCCTGCAGAGAACTGCACAAACTGTCTACCCTAGAGATTCCTAGATACTTTCAGTAACACAGGGCTTAAAAAGATGCCACCTTTGATATTCCCTTTCCACTGAACACCAAAACTAAATGCTAAGAGTTACTGAGTGCTAACAACCTGCTGATATTTATCAAGGTGCTATAGCTACACTAACCCAAATAGAAAAGAGACTAAAATGGATCAGGCAGAAATAAGTTAACATCGACAGGGAACACACACACACACACACACACACACACACACACACACACACACACACACACAACAGAACTCTATAATTCAAGAGATGATATTAAAAGCTACATCCACAAAAAGTAAAGTTGCAGCATCAACAAGTGAATGCTTAAACCCAAAGAACTTCCTGTCTATACATTTTAAAAAGATGCCATCAAGTACATTATGATCAATGTGAACTATACAATGGATCCAAATGCCTATTTACAAAATCCCATGTATTTTCTTAGTAGGATAGGTGGGTGGGAGAGGAGGGATTTTTTTCAGATATTTTTAAATATGAAAAGTGAAAGCCAACAGCATGAAATTCCACAAGAAATTTCAAAAGGAGAAAAAAAAATTAGATCTATAGCTCAGAAAGTAAACAAACCCTTCCTTATTCAGGACCAAACTGGTAAGTATAACAAGAAATAGCAGAAAACTGTGAAACAACGTGTTACAAAAACCACCTTCATCTCCTAGAAGTATGAATGCCTAGTAACTGTCTTCCATTAAGAACATCTAACCACTAATGTATAAGTTCAGCTACATAACCAAAGAAAATATATTTTCTTTCTAACACCAAATACAGTCTTCAATCTGAATGCTGTGTTTCATAAGGTCGAATAAAATGCTCCTACAAGAAACTTAAAAAGTAGTAACCTTTGGCACAAAGATTGATGAAAACAAAAACCTATTTAGTTAAAAAATAACACAACAGTTAATTCCATCTTTTACTTTAATAGCACCATATTTAAAATGAAGTTACTTACCTCTGATTCTTTGTCACTTAAAGATCCCAAGCTTCCAAAACTGTGATTAGAGCTTTCATTATTTGTTGAAGCCTGTTAAAGATTTTTAAAAGGTAAAAATTAGGAGTAATTTTAAATGAAGCATATTACAATGTAAATAATCTATCTTCAAAAATGAAAATAAAGTATGATTTCTTTTAAGCAAGGAAGCCAAATGAAGTAAAAGTAAGAAATACCAACTTATTAACACTATAAATATTGGAGAGTTTTATCAACTCAATTAAGTTCTGCTGTGTTTCAGGAACTGACTTTTGTTAGCTGATGTTTTAGAATACCAAATTCAGAAGCCAAGGAATTGGGCTACTGTTAGGATAACAAGATCCCTAAACCAACCTACCACCTAATGTATAAAAACTAATGTTTCCTTTAACTGAAAGTATTATTTGTGTTCCTTAATTCCCTTCACAATCGTATCAAATTCCATCATATCCCATCCAGACACCCATTTGCCTCTCTTCATATTAATAAACTAAATAATCTTTGTTTTTTTCTGTTTGTTTTGGCTTAGTTCTTTAAGAAAATGTTTTACCATCTTGACTATTTTAATTGCTTCGCTGAAGAGTTTCTACAATTCCTTTATAATATTTTGAACTGTGACAAACAGAAATAAGCTGTTATTCTGCAGGATGACATTTGCTACATTTCCAATATGTTTTTATGATGCTTATTATTTTTGTAGACTTTTTGGGATCATCAGTATATTAGATCAATGTCTTCCAGGAATGTTTAGACCAGAGGCTGACAGGCTATGGTATATATGCCAAAGATGACACATGAATGAACTTCATGTTCAGGCAGGCTCAGCTGATATTCCCGTTTCCCTTCAATTTGTAAGAGTAGCTGCTGATCCTACTATTATTAAAAGGCTGCAAGTTGGGCTATAATTACCCATAGACTAATTTCCAAACAGATGAGTCTGAGCTATTGCATACATGTCCAGTGCCATGCTAGACACGGTAAAGGCTGTTTTCAACACAAATAGCACTCTGACTGATTAAGATTCAGTCACTATTCAGAGGACGTTATAACCTAATTAGGGCAAGATGAAACAAAGAACACCACAAACAGCAATTAAGAAGTGATAAACTAGAAATATTCAGGGACAATGAGGCAATGGCAATGCTTTTAAGCATCCCTAAATCACCACATAAAAATATAAACCCCAAATCCACAGACAACATTTACAACAAAACTGGGTGACAAAAAATTCCCCCCCCTCCGCAAAGTAGGAGGTGGGAACAGATTACCAACAACCACAAAACCTTCATGGTATGAGAGGGAGCAAAAGGAAATAGGGTGTCAGACAGATCTGAGAACAGAGACTCCCAAAACAGCAAATGCAAATTGACCAGAAGGTCAATGAGTACAGAAGCTACATCTGGAAGGGTTTCTGCCCTTTACAATAGTGACTACGTGCAAGGGGTCCATGGTGAAGCCTGAAGTTGGTGCTATCTAGCCCCTATGAACTCTTGAAACTGATCCTTCACTAAGGGTGTCACAATAAAGATTAAACTACTGGGTGTGAAATCAAAATCGAGCACAGTAAGTATAATAAACAAAAAGGAAAGAGAATGTCAAAATAAAAGTGAGGAAGACAGCAAAGCCTAGAAATCTCAGAAAAAAAAAAACACCACACTTTTGAAGTGCCCAAAAAGAGCAGCAGAGGGAGCACTATAAGAAAAGCCACTAAACAAAACAAACAAAAAAGGCAACACAAAATGATGTAGGTCAATCCCATGAAGTTATTATAAGAAAAAAGAGAGTAAGGTACAGAATAAGATCCTGATAATAAAAGCATACATAATATCCTGATAATAAAAGCATATCAGAAACACACACACATTTCACAAAATAGGTGAAAATTGTAACCTACTATTTCGAAGACATTACAAAAATGACTCAAGACATGAAAGAACAACATAAATCAGATTTCAAAAATCTCAGAAATAAGGTAACAGAACTCAGGAAAGCATTAGAAATTGGGGAAAAAAGTTTCAAAAATAAATATTAAGCCTGAATAAGAGAAAATACATAAAACAGATAAAATTTTAAGAGAACTAGAAGGTAAACAGGAGGAATACTTGAAATCAAAAGAAATGAAGGGATGAAAAGGATTTGCGAGAAAGCCACGACTACTGATGCAACGAGAAATCTTCCTAGAAACTGTTTAAAACCTGAAACCACTGCCTGAAAGAGCACAACATATACCTAAGAATATCAATCCAGAAAGCCAACATCAAATTTTTCAAAAGCCACACTTTATGCAGGAAAATGCAGTAACATATTTAAGATATTCCAGAAAATATGAATAAAGTGTTTTATATTCAATAAAACTGATTTTTAACATATAGGGGGCACATAGATAAACTGTTATCAAAATGCCAGAAGTCAAGAAACACTGCTCCCATGAGCCCTTCCAAAAGAATACAGAGAACAAGCTGTAGACAATCAAAATGAATAGAATTTCAACCTAAGAACTGAAGGCAAGCAATAAAATATACTTGTTGATAAAGGTTAAACGAGAAATTCAAGGAAGAAAGTATGAAGTTTAATGGCTAAAGTTGTTAATAATACAATGTTTTAAAAACTGGGGGATGGTTTTATGGAAAGCATAAGGAAACAATTTTTTAACTGTTTTCAGTAATCACTTTGGTCATTGTGATAGCACAAGTATTGTTATTTTGAAACAAAATAACTGTGTGTGAGATATAGAAAGAAGTAGGTGATTGCGATATTCTATCATCTGCTTTATGTACTTGAGAATCATAATTCTTGGTATACAAGAAAGAAGATACAGACGTAAATAAAAACCTTGTAGTTCTGATTTGAACTGGTAGTCTCAATATAACTTCATTAGATATTTTTACCTTTTAAAACGATTTTTAAAAATACAAATTCTGCCACAAGTAGTAACAGAAGACCTCTTATCAGACCAATGTTCCCACAGATAACTAAAAATTCTAGAAAAAAATATAAAAAACAACTACCTGAAGGCATCTGAGCAACAAAAAGTCAGCAGATTATGGGTAAGAGATAACATTTGGAAGAAGGGAATAGAACTGGGGGTGGGAGGGAGGGCGCGCGTCCTTTGAGGGAAGTACACTAGTCTGAGCTGCACAAAGTGCTGAAACTTGGATCAAAACATGCAGGCTTACTGGCTTGACAAACCAGTTTTGAGCTACCTCAACAGTTGGAAAATAAGAAGGCTTATGGTAGAAAATAAAGCACCACAAAGACAGAGTTGTAAATTCTGCCTATTACCTCTACCTATGTCTCTGGCTGGTCACTGATCTATGCAAGAGTGGAACAGACTCTAAGTCCAGATGAGGCTAAGACAAGTAAAAAAAGATGGTCCCAGTAGGGAAACATAGTTTAGATTCCAGTCTAGCAAAGTTAATTCTTTGCTAATACAAATAATGGCCAAAAAAATCAACACTCTCCAGAAAAATACTACATCAAATCCCAGAGTCACTATAATGTATCATTCACAGCGTGCAGAATATAAACAAAATTTCTAAACTTATGAAAAAACAAGAAAAATGTGATGCATACTCAAGAGAAAAGACAGTCAATAGAGACCAACCACAAGGTAACTCAGATATTAGAATTAGCAAAGATCTTAAAGCAGCTACTGTTTAAGTAGCTCAAAATGACAATGGAAAATATACTTGTAATAAATGCATGAATTGGAAATTTCAGCAGGAAAATAAAAATACAAAAAAGTGCCAGGTGAAAATTCCAAAACTGAAAAAGTCCCTCTCTACAATAAATCCACTGGATAGGCTTAACATCAGAATGGACAAAGTACTAAAGATCTAAAGAAATTATTCAGGGCTCGGGCACCCAGAAAGTCAGCATGTGAAGGGGTTGATGGTAACATGGGTCTCCCCACTGTTACTGAGGAGCAATGGTCATACAGACGACCCCGGCCTGAGGCAGCAGTGAGAAGCTGACGGGTGGTTTGCTCCAACACCACAGAGGCGGCAGGGGACGTGGCAACAGAAGCACAGGAGAGTTGGCTGGCTCTTTTGGAGCCCCTGGAGCTGGTTACTCACATGTGGATTTGGCCGGCATCCTTATTGAAATCAGGATCCCTACTATCTCATGCAGGATACAGATGAATTTATTTTACCAAGTGCAGCTAATAAAACCCGGGGCCGATTTGAACTGGCCTTCTTTACCATGGGAGAATGTTGTATGACAGGGGCTGCATTTGGGGGAATGAATGGTCTAAGGCTAGGACTGAAGTAAACCCAGAATATGGCCTGGTCCAAACCAAGAAACATACAGATTTTGAACATGGTGACGAGGCAAAAAGCACTTTGGGCTAATACACTAGGTTCTCAGGCTTTGCTCTATAGTATATTTGGTGTCACTGAGAAAACACAAGATGCCAAAGCTGACCTCAGTATAGTAGCAGCTGGAATCACGATGGGCATGTTGTATAAATGCACAGGTGACCTTGGAGGGTATAGCAGGACCAATACTAGCTTCTGTGCACTATATAATAACTGGGAGCACATGAAAGGCTCCCTGTTCCAGTCACTGATGATTTTGCCAATTTGTGAATAGAGTATACTTTAATAGTCATACAGATCAATTTATAAGTCAGTCTGGAGTTATTCTCTTCTACCTATAACTGGTTTGAAAAATTGTGGAGATTCCGATTTGCTGTGATGAAGATCATGGCTGGTGACCAGGACCAGCTCTCCTTCCAGCCATTAAAGAGCTGAAGCCAAAACGCTTTGGTGACCAAGTAATGTGGTTCTCTTCTCCTTTGAAGATCTCGCACCTGTTCTCTCTCCTACCCTTGACCTGGAAAACCACTTACTCCCGTAATTCAGGTCATGCTTGTTGTCAATACTGTATCATCAAGTTTGTTCATTTAACAATTCAAAACTCTAATATTGCTCTGTATTCCAAAAAAAGGATGAAAACAGGGAGGAAAAAAGAAATTATTCAAACTAAATAGAGAGAAAAACTATTGAAAAATAGTTGCCGGACATTATTAAGCAGTCTAATATACATATATTGGGAGTCACAGGAGAGAAAAAATATCTTAAGAATTAATAACCATAAAATACGCCAAACTGGGTGGAAGACGTAAATTTACAGATTAAAGCAGTTCACTAATTCCTCCAAACAGAATAAGTAAAAAGAAAAACATACTTAGGTAACATCAACCACTGAAAACCAAAGATAAAGAGAAAAAAAAAATCTTACTACAATGAGATATCACTTCATTACCTGTCAGAGTGGCTATTATCAAACGTACATAAATAACAAGTGTTGACAAGAATATAGAGAAAAGGAAAACCTTGAACTGATGATACTAATTCACACCCACTAAAATGGCTAAAATGAGAAAAAAATCATAACACTGAATGTGGTAAGGATGTGGAACAATTAAAATTCTTACATTTACTTCTAGTTGGAATAGGAAATGGCACAAACACTTTGGAAACCTGTCAGTTCCTAATGAAGTTAAAACATACACCTACCCTATTCCACTCCTAAGTATTTCCTCAAAAGAAATGAAAACATATATCCAGAAAAAGATTTGTACAAGAATATTTATAGCACCCTTATTTGTAACAGGCAAAAACTGAAAACATCCAAATATCACTTCCACAAATAGAAAACAAATTGTGGTATATCCATACAACAACAACAAAATGAACTACTAAACAGCAACAACATGGATATATCTCAAAAATATTATGTTAAATGAAAGAAGCCAGATACAAGAATACACTGCATGATTCCATTTACATGGAATTCAAATACAGGCAAAACTAATCTGTAGTGATAGAAATCAGACAGGGGTTTAGGGAAGGGGTTTGACAAGTGGAAAATGATTGGCAAGAGGCAGAAGAAAACTTTTCGGAGGGATTGTTCTATATTTTGTCTTGTGTGGTATTTACATCACATAAACAATTGCCAAATCTAAGACAAGGGAAAATACAAAGTTTATAGTAACTTTATTTGTAATTCTCAAAATATTAGAAACAACCCAAATGTTTCTCATCTAGGAGAAATGGTGGTGACCAACAAATCTCTCCATTTTAAAGGTACATTTTCTCTTTTGTAATTAATAACTAACCTGTAAGGTAAAACTTTGAGACCTTGTTCTCTATAACATTTTACTAAATGGTTCTAGTATCCATTGACGATCCTGGCCTTAATCAATAATTATACTGGGGAATAGTAAATGTTAATTTTCTGATTCCACATTCCTGCTACATCAGTTGACTGACATTCTTCTAAGAGACTACCACATAACATGCACAACCTAGTTTGGTTCCTAAGTATTAAAAAGAAGTGTGGTTAAATGTGGAATCAAAAGAACAGAATAAACAAAAACGAAACAAAAACAGACTCCTAGGTACAGAGAACAAACTGATGGCTGCCAGATGGGAGGGGGGTTGGGGGGCTGGGTGAAAAAGGTGAAGGGATTAAGAAGCACAAATTGGTAGTTACAAAATAGTCATGGGGATATAAAGTATAGCATAGGGAATATAGTCAATGATATTATAATAACTATGTATATAGTCCCAGGGGGATGGATCACTTGTAAATTATATAACTGTCTAACCACTATGCTATACACCTGAAACTAATATAAAATAATACTGAATGTCAACTCTAATTGAAAAATAAAAATAAAATAAAAAAGAGAAGTGTGGTATATTTATATAATGAAATACTATTTAGCAATAAAAAATAAACTATTATAGCATACAACAACATAGATAAATCTCAAATGAATGCATTATGCTAAGTTAAAAGAAGTTACACTCAAAAGGCTGCATATTACAATATTTATTCCATTTATATGACATTCTTGCTAAGGCAAATCTACAAGAACAGAAAGCTGATCAGTGGTTGCCAGTGGCAACCTAGAGGCATTGACTACAAAAGGGCATGGGAAATACTTTGGGGACTATTTTATATCTCAATTTGTGGTGGGGGTTACACAATTATATACATTTATCAAAACTTACAGCAGAATTATGTAATAAAAAGGGTTAATTTCACTACACGTAAATTATACCTTAATAAAAACCATGGGGGGATTGCATAACTGAACACTTATAATCTATATATTTTATTGTATACTAATTATGTCTCTATTTAAATAAACTAATTCATTCAACTCAATAGCTAGGAGAGCCACAGAGCAAACCCAAAGTAACAAGTAAATTATGAAGACAAAAGTGAATGGGAAAAAAAAGTTAAGATAGATTAAAACCAAAATCTATTTCTTTGAAATAAGTGATTAGTCAGAGCTCTGGCAAGAATGTACAGAAAAGGAGAATATGAAAGAATGAAAAGAAAGGAAATAACAAAGGTGGTTTTTTAAAGTATTATAACTATACACTAATAAGTTTGAAAAGCTTAAGTGAAATGGATTAACAAACTAAATAATATTAAAGAAATTAAAATGGTAGTAGAACACCTCCCTTCCCAACAAACTCCAAGCCATGATAGTTTCACAGGTAAATGCCTAGCCATCTTCCTGCGAACATTTCCTATTAAAACAGGGTGTTGATAATGTAGTGAAAGGGGAAGCAGTTCATTTTATGGGGCTAGTGACACTGATTTATACTTGTAAAACAGATAAGATAGGGTGATGAAAATGTTCTGTATCTTGAGAGGGATATGGGTTAATACGAGTGTACACACTTGTCAAAACTCCCTAGGGCCGGCTGAGTGGCGCGTTGGTTAAGAGCTGGCTTAGGACGCCAGCTCTGAGCAGCAGGGCCGCCGGTTCGGATCCCACATTAGGGCCAGTGACACTGCCCTCTACAGCTAAAATGGTGAATAACAGCTCGACCTGGAGCTGGGCTGCCGTGAGTTGTCAGCAACAGCGTAGTCTGCAATGAAGCTGCAGTGGGCTGCGGTGAGCTACCATGAGTGGCGGGCAGCTGGCGTGAGCGGCAGGCAGCCAGTATGAGCTGCCAAGAGCTGCCATGAGCGGCCGTCCAGTGGCCAGCAACCGATCTGCCTCACCCAGGAAGAGCGCAATGATAATACCAATATGGGCCAGTGAAGCAATGTCCTCCACAACTAGACTGAAGAACAAAAGGACAGCAACTTGTCTGTTCCCCTTCCCCGATTCCCCAGCGCTGTTCCCCTCCCCCAATTCCCCAATAAAATCTTTAAAAAAAAACTCACTAAACTGTTACTCTTTACATCTGAACCTCTATTTCTTCTATAAGCATACATGTAAAAATCGCAAATAGTTATACATTAAATCCAATAAATGTATTTTTAAAAACAGTGTATCATAACCAAGTAGGGTTTATCCCAGAAATGCAAACAAGTTTCAACATTTAAAACTATTAATATAATTCACATTAGTAATCCAAGGAGAAAAATTTTATGATTCTTTTTAATCAAGAACAAAAAAAGACTTTTACATAGTTCAACACTTATAATTTTTAAACAAACAAACATACAAACACTTCTTAACTAACCAGGAATAGAAAAGCTCTTCTTTAATTTAGTCTTGGTTATATACACAAAACCTATAGCAAACAATACACTTAATGGAGAAACTAGATGATTCCTCTTGAACAAGACACAGTACTGAAGGTCATGACCAATATAAGGGAAAAATGTATATATATATATATATGAGGTGTAAGAAATAAAACTAATTTTTGGAAAATAATTATTTCTTTTAGAGAAACTTAGAGAATCAACAAACTATTCAACCAATAGAAGAGATCAACAGCAAGACTGTTACATACAAGACAGGACCAACCTATAAAAATCAAAAGACTCCTAGGTCAGCAATAACCAATTAGAAAATATCATAAAAATCCTTTGGCAACAAACACTTTAAAGTATCCAAAAATTAGCCAAAAAAAACCAAAACAAAAACTAGCCAAAAATTCTTAAGAACTCTGTAAGAACTGAATAAATGGAGAGGCATTTCGTGTTCCTGGATGGGACAACCTAATCTTATAAAGATTCAGTATTCCACAAATTAATCCATAATTCAATGCATTCAGGATAAAAGTTCCATTTGAAGGAAAAAGATACAAATAAGCTATTACAGAAAAAAAGAATCCCCAAATACTAACAAGCAAATGAAGAGATGCTCAAATGTTATGAAGGAATAAAGATCCATAAATAACTTAGTCAAACTTACAAAAGAAGATTGAAGAAGAGACTTGCACTATCATATAAAAAAGACATATGAGGGCTGGCCAAGTGGCTCAGTTAGTTGAGAGCTCGCTCAAGAGTGAAAGCTCTGAGCAAAAGCGGTTCGAGTCCCAGCCGGAGCTGAGCAGCCAACAAGGGGCAGGATGGCTCGGCTAAAATAAATTAAAAAACAAACAAACGAACAAACATACCAAAATACAACAGTATTTTTTTCTTATTGTGATACTAGCACAAGAACACAGACCACTGGAACGTAAGAGAAATTTCACAGACAGGTCCATACATATACATGGCAACTTAATATATGATAAAGGTGGCATCACAAATCAGTGGAAAAACACAAATGATTTAAGAAGTATTATTGAGAAAACTGGTTCACTAGCTGGAGAAAAAGAAAACCAGATCCCTATCAGTACTATATAAAAGGTGAAGCCTAGATAAACTAAAGCAAATATGACAGTAAAACCATAAAATTAATAGAAGAAACTGTAGAATATTTTTGTGGACCAGGTTTGGGGAAGAAGTATTTAATTCTTAGAATACCATCAGGGTCCCCTGGACCCAATTTTAGCTTTTGAGCTTCTATTTTAAGCAATTCTAGCTATTTGTAAAGACTGATATTTTAGGACTTATTCTTTCTTAGAGATCATCCAGAGAGTAAAAATAAAATTTACCTTAAAAAAATAAAATGCATTCTGTCTTACAATTAATGACCAGATGCCCACTGGATCCTTTTGTAAATCTACAATACATTATGGGATCTTATTGATCTCATTTTTCCTATATTTTGTTACTAAATCATCTAGGAATTACTTCATCATTACTTAATCATTATTCCCAACTATGTTAAAACAAACAAACAAAAACCACTAAAATAAAAAGAAAATGGAGTGATGATATGACAGGCAGAATAATGGCCCACAATGATGCCTGAGTCCTAATCCCCAGAACCTGTGAATATAACCTTTTATGGCAAAAGGGACTCTGCAGATGCAATTAAAGGTAAGTATTTGAAATGAGGAAATTATACCAAATTATCTAGATTGGGGTGGGCCCAATCTAATTACATGAGTCCTTAAAAGTGAAGAACCTTTCTAGACTGTGGTTAAAGAGAAATTAACTTCCACCGAAGAAGAGTAAGAGAGATGCAACACAGCTAGCTTTGAAGATGGAGGAGGACTGCCAGCTAAAGAATGCAGGCCACCCCTAGAAGATGAAAAAGGCAAGGAGAAGGATCCTCTTCAAGAATCTCCAGAAAGGAATGCAGCCGTACAGCAGACACCTAGATTTTAACTCGAGACCAGAGTAAGACTTCTGACTCTACAGAACTATAACAAATTTGTGTTCTTTTAAGCAACTTTGTGGTCATTTATTATGGTAGAAATAGAGAAACAATACAGATTTAATGACCTAAAAGGATGATGCAATAGTGAAATAAATTATCACCTTTCAGTTGTCTTCTTGCCTTGCCCAAAGTACTGTACCATCTTTCAAGAATGTATAAAAAACTAGAGATACCAGCTTTGTAGTATGATTTTAAGCTTTCATTGACTCCAGTTGAGAATTAAGAAATATCCATCTTACAACCAAGATGGTCTAGAGAAGAAAATGACAGAGGTAGACATTTTATAATTAGACAAATAAGAAAATAAATACAAAGAGATATTTCAGCACCTGTAGACTATAAAACTGATGATGGTGACACTGACTATTCATCAAACTCAGAGTCATCAAATGACATTACACTAGATGAATTTTCTCAAATTCAAGAATCAATAAACTTGACAAGATGTTTACAAGTTAAAAATGGAAACATGGTTTTCTTAGCAGTTAGTCATTCAACAAAAGGATTTCATTATATAATATTCTGCAACAAGAATCTGGACCATCTCATTATGCTCAAAGCATTCATAACAATATCCTTTATCTTTTATGTCTGTGCACAAAGTTTTACTTGATATGAAGAGGTTTCTTTCAGTATGTTAAAATTCTTATTAAAATTTCTAATAAAGCTGTTTTTCAGTATACCTTTATTCCTACTGCTATAAATCAGTAGTAAAATAAATTAAAAATAGCAAAAAGGGGGCAGGCTGAGTGGCCCAGTTGGTTAAGACTTAGCTTAACAGCACCAGCTCTGAGCAACAGGGCCGCCGGTTCGATTTCCTACATGGGCCAGTGACACTGCGCCCGAGCTGAGCTGCCACTGAGCTGCCAACAGGTGGCCGGATGGCTCAGCTGGTGTAACAACAAGATTGCCAATTCGATGGTGGGCTATGCCCACCTGCAACTAAGACTGAACTTGGCACCTTGAGATGAGCTGCCACCCAGATGGCTCAGTGGATAGAGCGTGCACTCTTAACAACAAGGCTGCCGGGTTTGACTCCCGTTTGGGATGGTGGCTACACCCATCCATAACTAAGACTGAACACAGCACCTTGAGCTTAGAGGCCACGAGCTG
>NW_017731616.1:1306835-1333965 GCF_001890085.2 Hipposideros armiger
ACACACACACACACACACACACAAAGAATTGGAACAATTTATAAGACTCCCCAAAAGCAAACACGCATATGAAGAAATGCTCAAAATAACTGGTGGCATTAGGAAAACAGTGAGATTATTTTATACCTAAAAGACTATCAAGAATAAAAAATCTGAATAATGCCAAGTGTTTCTGGGGTATGGGGATATAGACATACTCATGCACTCTGCTCAAAGTGCAGATCAGATTTGTACAACTGTTCTGAATAGCAATCTTGCACTATTTATTCAGCTTAAGTCTATACATATCCTATGACCCAGCAATTCTGCACTTGGAAAAATATCCTAAATAACTGCTCACAAAGGCCATAAGAGAACAAGTACCAGAAATTCACTGCAGTGTGAGGTAGTGGGGAACTGAAGACAACTTGATGTTTATCACTGAAAAGACTAACAGAGAAACTATTAAGTTTTATGCAGCAGTTAGAAGCAGTGGATAAATGTATAGATAGAAAACATGGGTGATAGGGGCAAGAAAGAAACTGAGGACAGGAAAGGTAAAGATTATGTAATGGGAGAAAGGCAGTACAATCTGCCACATTCCTTTTTACGCCTGAAACCTAATATGCTGTATTATATCACAGCGCTCCTGAAATATGTAATGCTATATTAGAAATCAGATTTACAAACACTGAATTTTTTTAATACATTATAAAAACTAACATTTTGCTGTTAAGCACGTATGTAAGGGATCCTTTACAAAATACATTTTAGAACACTTAACACGAGGGAAAAAAAGTCAAATAAATTTTATAATTTTACTCACTTTGGCTCCAACACTGCAACTGCCAGTGCTCCCAGTGCTCCCACTTGCAACTCCTGTAAATCTAGCTTCCAATAATTCTTGTCTTCTTGGATCCAGACTATGAAGTTCATCCATTGCACCTAATAAGAAAACACACATACACATACACACACATATATATCTTTATATATACAAACACAAAATACATGTATTTAGTAGAGATGTCAATATATACTTAATGAATAAATTCCACAAACAGAAGAAACTTTATGATATTTATAATGTCCACTCATTTATCAAAATAAACTTCAGTGGATTTCCAACACTTTTGACTGCAACCCATGCTAAGAAATATATTTTCCACCCAACTCAGTACACAGATACATACATATTTTATGTATATTAAAAAGTTCCATAAGTACTTCTTACTGAATGCAGTGCACACCAGTATTTTGTAATCTATTATAGTCCATTAAAAAAAAACAAAAAAACATTTGGGCCGGCCGAGTGGCACGTTGGTTAGGGGTTGGCTTGGGAGCGCCACCTCTGAGCAGCAGGGCCCCGGTTCGGATCCCACATGAGGGCCAGTGATGCTGCGCCCTCTACAGCTAAGATGCTGAACAGCAGCTCGACCTGGAGCTGGGCTGCCGTGAATCGCTGGCGACGGCGTAGGCTGCAGTGGGGCTGGCTGGCTGGCAGCTAGCGTGAGCTTTCGTGAGCTGCTGTGAGCCGCCGTAAGCAGCCATGCAATAGTTGGCGAGCAACTGCCTCACCAAAGAAGCGCGCAATGATAATACCAACATGGGCCGGTGAAGCAACGTCCTCCACAATTAGACTGAAGAACAAAAGGACAGCAACTTGTCTGTTCCCCTTCCCTGATTCCCCAGTGCTGTTCCCCTCCCCCAATTCCCCAATAAAATCTTTAAAAACAAAACAAAACATTGGTTGTGAGCTATTAAATTGATTTCATGAGACATTAATGGACCACAAGTCCACAGTTTGAAAAATGTCACTCTAATAGTATAATTTCCCTAGTTTAACCTCGTACACTTTGGCACTGACATTACTACTTAATTATTTTGTTTATACAATATATACACTTTATCTGACTACATTATAAACTGGAAAGGATTATTTTATCACTGTCACATCTCAAAGATTTTTTTTGTAAAATTGACAGTTTGGGTAGTTTTCAGTTTCTATCAAGTAGATGAAAAACACACACAAATACATCAAACAGAGCACTGAGGTAACCTCCGTTATTTAAAAATCTCCTTGAAGGGAGAAAAATTATAATTACCCCTATATAATTGCTACTATGCAGACTAAAGCACCACAAATTCTAGCTCAAGTTCAGTTAAACTTTTAAAAATTCTTTTATCCTGGGGTCAAATATATGGTGATAGAAGGAGAACTGACTTCGGGTGATGAACACACAATGTGATATATAGATGATGTATTACAGAATTGTACACCTGAAACCTATGTAATTATACTAACCATTGTCACCCCAATAAATTTTAATTAAAAAAAAATTCTTTTATCCATGTCTGCTAATTCGCTGCTGACTTAAATGAGTGATTCTCAAAGGGAACAAGGATGGTATGATCAAAATCCAGAATCACATGTGGAACATTTTTAAACAGCACTAGACCCCTTCCACACACCCTGACGTTCCTCTCCTAAAGGTTAAGAACTATTTCTATAGACCTTATTTAAAGTTCCCTTCATTACCTTTCATCTTCATTTGGACAGAGGACTAGATGGATAACGGCCATGCTTCCTTCCATGTTTACTTCCATCCCTGTACCTGACTACAGCTTCCCTGTGCACTGTACCTTCCCTTTCATCTCAGACAAAGAGGTAACCACCTTTAAAAAGCTGACGCTTTCTATTCTTGCTTTTGATATCCAAGGGATCTTGCATTTGCCTGAATCCCATCTCTTGCATTTTTCCCCTCCTTTCTTTCTTCTGCCTTCATGTATACGTTTTTTTTTTCAAAAACCACTTTAGTTTGAATTCCATGCTATTAATATCATCTGTTAAGTCCTTCTTAAACTGGTGATTTATAGCCATACCCTCCTTAGGTCCCTGGAATCTGGTTTCTATTATAAGTACACTTCCTGACAATGTACTTTCAAGTACATTGTGTCTTAACTTTTTTCTGATGCTGCTATTAGATCAGAAATTGTGTACTATTCCTTTCTTGGGAATAACCCCCCTACACACACACACACGCCCCCCCACACACACACACACTTTTTGATTTTTAAACTACAGTTCTAGTTTTCAGAATTTAACCATGTCTTTTCTGTTTCTCTTTTTGTTCTCTGTTAACTATGAATACTCTCAAAAGTCAATCCATAGGCTTCAGTTCTCTTTTCATATTCCCTCTGGCTTCAAACTGATGATTCTCAAATGAAACACCTAGTATATGCCCAGTCAGTCAAGTCTTAAGCTTGGCACTGTAAATAAAGAATAAGATAGACTGGCCTCGAAAAGCTTACAATTCACTGAGATTCTGCTGTATAAAAACCATCAATTCTACCCTGGCACAGGATTATTTTGAAAATATTAAATCACACTTTAAAAATAGTATATGGGTGCTTTAAATATTCTCGTACAATTATTTTGTAAATAAATGTTTCATTTAAGTAAATACCTACAACTGGAACTGATGGGTCATAGGGATGTTGCATATAAACTATTTAAGAAACTGCTAAAAGCCTCCAAAGTAGTTGTACTATTTTATACTCCTATGTGCTTGCCAATATTTGATGTTGACTTTCTTTTTAATCTTTATTGTAACAGTGTGAAGTGCTATCCAGCTTTGATTTTGATTTGCATTTTCCAGATTACTAATGATGTTAGCACCTTTTCATGAGCTTACTGGCAATTTGTATATCTCTATTGTTGATGCTGTGGAAAAGGGGCCACATACTAAACCTGACAAGCTCAGGAGAGGCCAGCATGGCAGGACCTACAAACTCAGAGACTGAAATTAACCACATAGGATGGTCTGAACATAAAAATTCCTAACTAAAAGTGGGTCATAGTGGGTAGTCACATCCTGGGCCTGTAGCTTTCTTGACAAAGGTCAATCTTTACCTTAAGTGAGCCTGTCTATTGTTTTTTTCCATCTAAGATAACATACCTTTGGAATATCAGAGTAATCCCTTTTTTCCAGACCCCTTAGGGCACAACCCACTGCACAAGACCACAGAACACCCCCCTCATTGTTATCTTGTTCCCTGCATACCATCTGTGTGTGCTGCAAATGTTAATTATTAATTATCCTGTATCCACCAATGTAAAACAAATATGTGTCTGTTTTACTTTTCATCTAATCCCAGCGATTTCCACACTTTGCTTTCTCCTGCCCCCTTAATCGACCACCAACGGATTTCATGTAACCCTCCTTACGTCTCCTACTTTGATTCTAATGTATAAAATAAACTGTAAAGCTGCCATTCTTAGGAACATTTTCTTAATCCACTTTGCTTCCCAGAAATTGTCAGTTTGGCTCAAATAAACTCATTACAATTTTCTACAGGTTTGAACATTTTTTACATCGAAAATGTTGTTAAGAATATTTTCAAGCCTGCTGCGCAATACTTTATTAGGTTGTTACTGATATGTACTAATTATTTATGTGTCCGTTATTTATATCAGGTAATAGATGATAAACAGATAACAAAATTTCTCTAGGTCTCTAAATTTTTCCCCGTTTTCTTTATGGTATTTTGACAAGCAGAAGCATTTAATTTTGGTGAAGTGAAAATTATCTAATTTTTCTCCTTATGGTTATTTTTCTATTCTAAGAAAATTTTGCATGTCTCAAAGTAAAAAAAAATATATATTATCTTTATAAGTTCTTTGTTTTTCTGTTGAGGTCCATGATTCATCCTAAATTAATCTTTGTGTATGGTATGAGGTCAAGGATTTTATTTCCCATGTGTTTTTCCTATTTTATTACCACCATTCATTACAAGACAAAAAAGTAAAATTCTGCTTCACCAATAGTCTTGGTGACTTTGTCAAAGGAGAAAATAATAATAAGCGTATGGTATTCATATAAAGAAAGACATATATACCAATGGAATAAAAATGCCCAGAAATAAACCTTCACATACATGGACAAATGATTTTCAACAAGAGTGTCAAGACCATTCAATGAGGAAAAAACAGTCTTTTCAACAATTGTTGAAAAACTGTGTTGGGAAAAACTGGGTATTGGGAAAACTGGATATCCACATACAAAAATATTAAGTTAGACCTTTACCTTAATGCCACATATAAAAGTTAACTCAAAATGGATCAAATTATCTAAACATAAAACTCAAAACTATAAAACTCTTAGAAGAAAACATACGGGAAAAGTGCAGGTCACTGGATTTGGCAATGACTTCTTGGATTTTGAAATCAATAGCACAGGCAAGAAAATAAAAAAACAGATAAACTGGACTTCATCGCAATTAAAAACTTCTATGCATCAAAGGACACTATCAAGAAAGCGAAAAGACAGGCCACAGGATGGGAGAAAATATCTGCAAATCATATATCTCATAAGGGATTAATATCCAGAATATATAAAGAAATCCTACAACAACAACAAAAACTCAAAAAACCCCAATTTAAAAATAGGCAAAGGACTTTAGAATAGACATTTCCCCAAAGAAGATAACAGACAACTGGCCAATAAGCACATAAAAAGAGGCTCGGTGTCATTAATCATTAGGAAAATGCAAATCAAAACTACAATGAGATACCACTTCACACCCATTAGGATGGCTATTAACCAAAAAATAGAAAGTAACAAGTGTTAGCTAGGATGTGGAGACATCTGAACCTTTTGCACTGCTGGAGTATGAACTGGTGCAGCTACAGTAGAAAAATGATATGGTAATGCCTCAAAAAAATTAAACATAGAATTACCGTATGTTCCAGAAAGTCAACTTCTAAGTATATACCCAACAGAAGTGAAAGCAAGGACTCAAACAGATATTTGTACATCCATGTTGACAGAAGCATTATTTACAACAGCCAAAAAAGCTGGAAGCAACTTAAGTGTGGACCAACGAATAACTGGATAAGCAAAATGTGGCAGATACATAAAATGGAATATTATTCAGTGTTGAAAATGAAGAAAATTTTGACACAGGCTACAACACAGATGAACTCTGAAGACATTATATTATGCTAAGTGAAACAAGCCAGACACAAAAGGACAAATACGTACTGTACGATTCCATTTATATGACATTCCTAGAGTACAGTTAAGTCCCTGACTTATGAACGAGTTCTGTTCCGGGAGAACGTTCCTAAGTCAAATTCGTGTAAGTCAGATTCATTCGTAAGTCGGATTCGTTCGTTAAGTCCGACAAAGTGAGTCTTATACACCTTTGACACTCCCTAGCAGTCCCCTCCACATCACCACTGCTTTTCCTCTTGCTTCTGGACATCCTGGGCTCTGATGAGCACTGTACTACTGTACACTATCGCACTGTACAGTAAGCACACAGCAGCACAACTGTGACAATGTCCGGCGGACACGTGAGCTACTTCCGCGATTTATTCGCATCTACGAATGTGTATGATGCAAAGTCCATTAGTATCTGTTAGTTCGCAACTTGAACGTTTGTAAATTGGGGACTTACTGTAGTCAAATTCAGAGACAGAAAGTAGAATGGTGGTTGCCAGGGGTTAAAGGACATGGTGAAATGGAGAGTTAGTGTTTAGTGAACACAGAGTTTCAGTTGGGAAAGACAGAAAAGTTCTGCAGATGGATATGGTGGTGATGGCACTACAACAATGTGAATACACTCAATGTTACTGAATCGTACTCCTAAAAATGGTTAAAATGGGAAATTTTATATTAAGCATATTTTACAATTCTTAAAAATAATTTTTAAAAATGAAAAATTGGAGTTTATCAAAATTTTAACTTTACTAGTTCAAAAGACATAGTTATAAAAATGAAAAGCAAACAATAGACTGAGAGAAAATGTTTGCAAAACATGTATGTGCTCTAAGTCCACTCTGGCTTGGTAACAGATTGATGGCCCACTGGAATTTAACAAGGAAGATGGGGACATAGGTCCCTACTTTGACCTCGACCAACTAATAATATGGTATTATGTTTGTCATTGTTTTTGTTTCTTAGATGTATAGCTTCCTCTAAGACTTCAACCCTCCCCCATGAAATCCTAAAAGATGCTATACACTCAAAGCAAAAAACAAACAAACAAAACAACTCACAAAACAATTAGTTTCTAACTGAAAACCCTTACTAGGGGTCCCAACCTCACTGTAGTCCTTAATACCTTCTAAAAAGTTTTTATGACATTTTAAGACACAATACATGCAAGAGCCCCTGGTATAACTCCTAGAACATAATAGATGCTTAACGAACATTAGTGTACCTGTCTAAAAATCTAACCTTGAATACTAGAGGCTTGCTTCTGAAAACGCAGTTCATTGACCAGCTGCATCTGTTACCACCTCAGGTGCTTATAAGAAATGCAAAATCTTGGGTCCTACCCCAGCCCTACTAAGTCAGAATCTGTATTTTAACCACATCCTCAGGTAATTACTATGTGCATTCATGTTTGAGGAGCACTGCTATAGAAGTCCACAAACTTTTTCTGTAAAGGGTCAAATCATAAGTATTTTAGTCTTTGCAGGCCATTAAGGCCAAATGAAATGTAGATGCTTCTATAATAAGAGAGAAAAACATTTTCTTGAAAAAATTCAAGATATAATAACTGAGTATAATATTTTATAATATGTAAGTCTGCTAATTAAAATAATAAAATTTGGGGGGTAACATTTCACTTAATTCAAGTTTCCTATCTGATAATGCTGATCAGGCTTTATGTATTTATCTTCAAAAACGTCTTTTCTGACAGATACTGCCAAATACTGAAATCAATCCACAAGCTTATGCTTTTAATTGAGCATATTCATTACTTCAAAGCCAGTTACAGAAGTCTATTATTGGGTTGTTGGAAAAGTCATGATACATTTTTGCAATGAAAAACATAGAAAAAAATACATCATGACTTTTCCGAGCACCTAATAGATTTTTCCGATATTTGCCTTTTAGTATGTCATGACATTGCAGATTAATCACTTCCAATTGAAAGTTAGGTAGAAGTTCTTCAAGTGCACAATTAAATGGATTTTGAAATATGGAATCTTTTTGCACTTGCATCAATGTCTGGGAAAATACTGCTGGAACTGTATAGGTTTGAGATGGAAAATATATTCATGCAAGTTCATGTGGGAATGAAGATCTCACTTTGACAGCATGAGATGTGTGTGAAGCAGCTTGATGTTATTTATGACTCAAATAGCAGCTGTCTCTGACCTTATTGTAGCTAAATTTTGCATGTAAGCACTATTTTGTCTTGTAATTTTAGGTTTAATTCATTTAAAAACATCTCCAAGTCTGTAAAAAAGTCAATTTGTATTTAATAATAATAGTTGATGGCCACCCTCTTGGTTCAGAAAAAATTTGATCTCAGTCCTAAGCTCAATAATTTGCAATAAAATTTTACCACTACTAGGCCAGTCAGGGTATTCAGCTTCTATTCCTAACAAAAACTTATGGAGCTGATGCCAGTTAAGTCCATGAGAGCAAATAAAGTTCGTCACTAACAATACTGATTCAATAACATAACAAATTCAAATATTTTCTGCAAAATACGCGTTGATGAATAATACAATGAATTACCACAGGCTTTGAACACCTCACATTTTTACAAGCTTTGTGAATTTGTCCAAATAAACCTCTTTGTGTTTTACACGTTTTTAACACCATCAGTTGTAGCACATCTTAGCAGATTCCACTTCAGATTGTACTTAGTGTTTTCTCAACTTTGAAAATATGCTTGCCTGTAGGTGTTCTACAGACCATTCACAGAGGTTAACTTTTCTGTCACTTCAAACTTGGACGTGAACCTCGAACAAACAATAAATGAGTAGTATCAATAATATGTCAATTCATCAAGAGCCAAAGATAACCATTCTATATCACTTGCCTTGTTTTGTAATTGACTTTGAATGCCACAACTCTTATTATCAACTGTTCTTGTCAAAAAGTAAATAGTCTAAAACAAGTTTATTTTCCCTGGACACATTTCTTTGATTGATGCAATCAAACATAATTTCATTAACTCACGATCAGTAAATGGCTTTTCTTGCTGGGCTAACAAAGGAGCCACTCAGAAACTTATTTTAGTGGCAGCTTGATTTTAAATTTTTAGTTTTATGAAGAAATTATGGTGGTGAGATATGCCACTTTAAATTGACTGTTGCTTTAAGAAAATTGAGAGTCTGGAATACTGTGGTGTATGCATAGTCTAGTAATGTCAACATATAAAGTATTGTATCACAGCTACAGTATCACTTCATAATGAGAACAATGTTTTGCTAATGTAATTCAATAACAAAATAATACTCCACTATGCCTTAAAAGCATCCCACTCAGAGTCCATTTTTCTTTTTTCTTGTTTTGACCATGATGGATATGCACTGGTATAAAAAAATAAAATAAATATCGCAGACTGGCAATACACATGACATTCAAAACACTATCAAGTTATAACAGCAGCACTGAAATTTATAGTGAATTAAAGACAATATGAAATGATGAGAATGGCAGATAGGGTCTGTCACAACTACTCAGCTCCACCATTATAATGCAAAAGCAGCTGTGTTCCAATAAAACTTTATGAATGGACACTAAAATTTGAATATCATATGTCACAAAGTATTATTCTTCTTTCAGGTTTTGTTTCGTTTTTACCATGCAAAAATAGGTAGTTTGCTGACTCCTACTGTAGTTAACACATTTCAAAGATTTAAATCTTTTATGGAACCAAACTGTCATTTCTGACACCAATTACAAGAGGTGAGATTTCCTGAAGAATATGTAATTTCACCATAATCTATTAAATTCTTTATTATTCAATAAATGTTTATACTTTGGGAAAGAAATGATAAAAGCCACTATAAAGACCATACATACCATCCTTAAAGGATCATACAACCATCTGTCTCCTAATTATACGACCATGCTACTGTTCTTACTAAGCTGTTCCCTAAAATCTATTGTAAACCCCAAACTTCATCAGTCTCATCTTATCCTATGAAGAAAATTTTTAGGAAAACATAAATGAAGACCACAATTTGACTCATGAAAGCAGTCTGTCATGACTCTTTCTAATAAACATTTTCTCTCTCCCTCTTGTGTGTATATGCGTGCGCATACACACACTCTCAAAAACTCAATAAATGTTAATTATGCAAATATGGCCTGCCAAGGTGCTCAGTCTAAAATAGGATGCATGTATTTGGACAGATTATTAGTTCTGTCTAGTCAACATTACTTTATAGTTATACCACCTTTTTATTGACATGGATCAATTTTTCATTATACCAGTATCATTTTTTAATTACCGTTAAGTCTTCATCTTCCTTGGCAGACAGTAAAAAAAAAAGGATCAAAATATCTAGAACTATGTTTACAAAATAATAACACCAGTTACCAAAAAGAAATAAGTTTGTTCACTAAGACCTTTCTAACAGCAGATTCAGCTGCTGCTAAGCAATCACCTCACATTTTTAAATTTAAAACTTCCTTAAGTCTGAAAATATTTTAATTCATTCCAGATTTTAATTGTACTTTCATATTACATCTGATAAGTTGATTTATACAAAACAGTTAAGGTCTTTGTTCTATTAATACTTTTCACATTACACCTGAAAAGGCAGAGAACTCTGATTAAAAACAGAAATACCATGATAAAGCTAGAAATTATTTTTAACAAGATAAAATATCCCATTAAAATCATTCCTCTTCATTAGTTTTTTAATGTATTTAAAAATACATGAACAAAAAAGAATTCAAGAAGTCCATACTGTTCAACACTCTAGAATAACGTTTGACTCTTGCCTTTAAACATCCATTTTAACATGGTTAATAAATAGAATATATCTATTTTCAGATACAGCATTTTCTATCATGTATTTAATAAATACAGTACCATTTTTTTACTACATTACATTCCAACATTTATTCCACAGTTTGATTTCCTATTTAAAACCAAATATTCGAATTTTTTTACCATAAAATGAACATGATGAATGAGCTATCACAAAAGCAGCCCAATATCGTGATTTTCCAATAACTTTTGTCCCCCATGAAACTAACTAAAACATCTCCTACATTTTTTCCCCTAATGACTTGGATATTAACATTTGGAAAATTAATCCATTTAGAATTTAATTGAATATATCTAGATTATTTTCCAAAGGAAAATGTCGTACGACTTCTTACAAATGCAACCCTTCCCCACTGAATAAAATACCTCTCTGGTCATCTATCACATTCTCATATAAACATAGGGCTCTTTCTGTACTTTGCTTTGTTTCACTAAAGTACCTATTTGAGAGAGAGAGAGAGAGAGAGCGAGAATCCATTTATGTACACATACAAATATATATGTATTGTACATATACACACAAATACACACACACACATCAAATATTTCACCTAGAATGACTGAAAAGAATAAGCATAGAAAACCAGGTTCCTGAAGCTAGCCTACACATTCAGTAACATAAGCCTGTATGTAGTAAAGAGAAGATAGGTCTGACCAGGAATAACTCCGAGTCAGATTAATACCTCAACATATCTTTAAGATACGTAGTCATTTTAAATGCTTTTGCTGTAGCCCTTACAGAAAAGGGTTCAGACATACTGAGACTAAAGTATTCATAAAAGAAATATAGCTTGCACCAGAGGTAACGCATAGAGATAGTCTGGTTATTGCTTCTCTATACTGTCATAACCTTAGATAATGAGAGTAATTTAATTTCAATTTTATTCTTATAAATAAAAAATGCCTAACAAGCTAATTTTTCTATCATCAAAAATAAACATATACACAAATAGGTTAAGTCATGTAAGTATGGCCAAGTTCTATCTCTTCACGTTTCAGCTTCCTTATATATAAAAAGGAGATAATAAAAGTACATACCTTAGAGTTGTTAGCATAAAATAAGTTTATATAAAGAGTTTTGAACTAAACCTGTCAGTAAGCATTCAATAAATGTGAGCATATGTATGCTAAAATACAAGTGCTCAACAAACACTAGAATATATAATAATATACATAATATAAACTTCCTTCCAGCTTTCTCCCTGAGGTTAGAAGTTCCTGGTAGGTAGAATAGCGTATACTTCAAAGCCCAATTTCATTATGTTAATGTAGTAGTAACATAAATCCTCTTCTTCTAGCTTCAGGCTTATAATAATTTGCTATTTTTAAAAACAATCTCTCTTTCTCTACACACACACACACACACACACACACACACACACACACACACACAGAAGGTGCCAAAAAATGTATACACATTAAAAAAGGAAAAAGGTATATTAAAATTGTAATACAATGAATGATGCTAGCATTCACTTGATTAACACCATATTCCGAGCAAAAGTTGCTACTATAATTCAATTCAAATTAAAAAAGTAATACATAGACATCTCTTAAAATGTGTACTTTTTTTGGCACCCCCGCTATACACATACATATACATAAATACATGTGTATATGTGTGTGTATACATGTGTGTATATACCAGGGATGCCCAAAAAATGTATACAAGTGGACTCTTTGGTCAACATTACTCAAGCAGTAGTTCGTCATAATCACAAGTGTCTGGACACTGATGGTAACCACTTGGAGCACCTCTTATAATTGCAGAAGTCAAACGTGATTTGTATTCATCTTTTGTTATTGGTATATATTGAGTACTACAATTCTAATAGTTTTTTTCCTTTCTTAAAACGTATATACATTTTTTTGGCACCCTCTGTATGTACAAGGTATGATTAAAAAACTACGATATTTAAATTTTTAAAAATTTATTACTGTAAAAGACGCATTGCCATTAATCCCTCTCAAAATACTCCCCCTCGCAATACTCCTCCCTCGCTTCGAACACACTTATCCCATCGTTCTTGCCACTTTCTGAAGCAGTTCTGGAAGTCCTCTTTCGTGAGTGTCTTTATTTGCACTATCATGGCTGCCTTGACGTTCTGAATCATTTTGACTGGGGGAGAGCCAGAAGTCACACGGTGTCAGATCTGGTGAATAAGGTGGATGAGGACATACCGTAATGTTTTTATCTGACAGAAATTTCCGTATGCCAGAAGTAATGTGAGACATGGAGCCTTTCCATTGTGATCACAAAATACGATGAATGCTGCTGCTGAGTGCCATCCAACAGAAAGGCAGAAATCTTCAATATGGGAAGCAGTGCATCAAACCTTAGTAACAACATGTGACAAATTTCAATCTGTTCAATGCAGTCAGTTGGGTGTGAGCTACGGTTGAGAGAAGGTATGTTTTAAAGTGTGCTGTAAATCATCCTCCATCATGACAACGCTCCATGTCACACATCACTTCTGGTATACAACAATTTCTGAAATAAAAACATTACGGTATGTCCTCATCCACCTTATTCACCAGATCTGACACCGTGTGACTTCTGGCTCTTCCTCAAAGTCAAAATGACCATGAAAGGTAAACGTTTTAAATTGATTCAAGACATTGAGGCAGCCACGACAATGCAACTAGACACTCATGAAACAGGACTTCCAGAAATGCTTCAGAAAGCGGCAAAGATGATGGGATAAGTGTGTTCAAAGCAAAGGGGAGTATTTTAAGGATTAATGGCAGTATGTCTTTTGCTGTAATATTTTTTTTATTTAAACACTCATCATATTGTTTGATCACACCTCACATACAGATACACATGTATTTTTATACTAGGTTATTTTTCTATTTTAACATATAGTTCTCATTTTAAAGATAAAGAAATTAAGACACTGACAGGTTAAGTTATACTGTCTTTTGTTAGAACTTATGTCCACTCAGCTAAGCATCCTTGCTCCCCAAAAAAGGTGTATGTGTGGGGAGAATGCAAGAGCAAAGAGTGGGTGCTTTAACATGTAAGAAGAAATGTTCTCCAGGAAAGCTCCAAAATATAAATTTGGTAAAACCTAACCTAGTAATTATCTTCTGCTCACTAATAAAAAGTCAACTGGTATCCTGTACCTAACCTAAGTACTAATTACTTAAGAATCTTTTTTAGTTTCATGATTTTTCCCATTATTAATGTAATACATGATTGCTGAAATAAATATTATAGAAATACGAAAGTTAAAAGTCCCAATACACCCGTCTCCCAAAATCCCACTCCTCAGAGGTAACCATTTGATAAACCTTAAAAAGGACAGTGATGATTTACTGCCCCATAGTATTCCTTCTTGGTCTATTCTTCTATCAGTAGTGCAGGGTGAAAGAACAGCTACAGAACAGTTTCTGTTATAGTCCATCTGCAGCAGGGAAGTAAATCGCTGACCAGGAAGGAAGTTGCATGTCCTGTATGTAAGAAGCCCAAGTTGAGCACTATGTACCTATTAATATACTATCTAAAACAATATATTATAATATATAAAGATAAAATATTCTAAATGTTTATACAGTGATTTCAACGTGTTATTTTACCAGCGGATTCCTAAAATGGATTTCCATGGACAATATCACTCTAAGGTTAAGAGCATGAGCTCTGATTGAGTTCAAATCCCAGCTGTGCCACTTAATGACCTCCTCATCCATAAAATTCTGGTAATAACAGAGCCTACCTAACAGGATTATGTGAATTAAATGAGATAATACTTGTAAGCCCATAGCAGTCCTGGAATATATAGCTTCAATAATTTTTATTTACCACTACTGAGTCCCAGAAAAATAAGCAACTTGCCCCAAATCACATGCCAAGTAAGTGATATAAGAGAAAGCAACAAAAGGTTATTAGCAGACAGTAGAGCATTCCAATTTACTCACTTACTTTCAACTTCTCTAACCTAAACCTTCAAATAAGGAAGAAAAAATAAAGTCTTTAAATTAATAAATCCACAAAATTTCCAACAAAACAGACTACTCTCCTTAGGAACCTACCTACTCTAAATACCCACATGTTTAGTACAAATTATCCTGTTTGGTAAAAATGAAAGCAATCTTTAACCATTACTCCCAACTCTAAATTGCTGTAAAATTCCAAACTACCAAAAATTTAGGTGCCAAATATATAAATTAGTGCATAAGCCCATAAAGATCATAATGTTCCTCTAGAAAGACACATTTCCAATTACCAAAGCACCCAAAAAATCCCCCCCAAATTTTTGAATTTTAGTAATAATTTCTATTACCTGCAACCTTAATAGAAATGCCAATATGTAACCAGATAAATGTAGTATAATACAAATTAGGTAAATTAATTTGAACAAGAATGAGAAATTATGTTTTTACCAGATTGGACTTCATGAAATACGTTCAACTATTTTTAATCCACTAAATTGGTTCATATGGTTTAACCTAATACTCAATGACCAAAATGGCCTATGGCAGGGGTTGGCAAACTTTTGAGACAGAATGTACCCAAAGAGCCGCATGTGGCTCGCAAGCCGCAGTTTGCTGACTCCTGGCCTACGGTATAATCAATCCCCTAGTATCTTTACAAATGATTATGACTATCTGTTTTTACAGTGTTCAGAGATTCAAAGAAATTGTGGGTCACGTCATTCTCATACATTTTTTATTTCTGTATTAATCTCAAAGTTGCCAAAAACAATGACAGATGCAAAGTCTTATTAACTTTATACCTTATAAGGCTGGCTCTCAAATTTACACCATACTATTCCAGCAAACCTACACAATAATTTAAAAAGTCTGTCTTACACCAAGTTTTCTTTTGATTATAGCTATTTTCTGACATTTCTTTCCCAATGCCAATTTATTTACATTTTTTTTAAAGGGCATGTGTTTTTACAAAATAGTAACAAGAAAGAAGTAATATCACTTCTTTCCCTTGTTATCCTTGGTCATGAATCCAAAATTGTGAACAGTTAAGAAAAAAGCAAAAATGCTAAGATTAGAGCCTTAAAAAATCCCACCCGTACATATACAGTCCCACTACTCAAAGATAACCAATGTCAAAAATTCAGGTTTATTTTCTTTCAGTCTTTTTTCTGTTTACTTCTTATTCAACATCTTTGACTGCCAGTAGCTCCTGGCAGTCAAAGATGTTTCCATGTTTACAATTTCAATCATTTGCAAAAGACCCTGAAAGTTGATGACAAAATAAAATTATCGTTTGCTGCAGTGCTGTTAAATTTGAGAAACTTATACTCCATCCAATTCTCAGTTTGGGTTTGTTTTTCCTTATCTGTAGTCATATATCCAAAAACTCATATGGTTACTTTTATTTTTTTTAAGATTTTTTTTTTTAATTGGGGAATTTGGGGGATGGGAACAGTGCTGGGGAATTGGGGGAAGGGGAACAGACAGGTTGCTGTCGTTTTGTTCTTCAGTCTAGTTGTGGAGGACGTTGCTTCACTGGCCCAAGTTAGCACCATCATTGCGCTCTTCCCTGGCGAGGCAGATCAGTTGTCGGCTTCTGGACAGCCGCTCACTGCGGCTGCTGGCTGCTCACACTGGCTGCTGGCTACATAAGGTAGCCCATGGCAACCCACTGCCACAGGGGCTGCAGCCCACACCGTCACCGGCGACTCATGGCAGCCCAGCTCCAAGTTGAGCTGTTGTTCAGCATCTTAGCTGTAGAGGGCAGTGTCACTGGCCCTCATATGTGGGATCCGAACCCGGGCCCTCTGGCGTCCCAAGCCAGTTCTTAACCATCACGCCACTTGGCCGGCCCCCATATGGTTACTTTTTAACCCAACCCACCAAAAAAACTATTTTGAAAAATAAACCCAATTAATAATATCAATGATGAGAATGACAGTGCAGCTCTTCACCATAAAAAAACAAGCTTCAACTATACATGTTTTTACATAGTAAGTACACTGCATGTTCTATGTTGCTACCCTAATAACGTAATACAATGTACATTTTAATGAAATGCATTTAAACTTCCTTATAAATAACTTAAAACTCTTGTGTTAAAACTGATGATTATTGAAGCTATGTGAGGGGTACCTTAGGGTTCAATGAAATATTCACTTTACTTCAATAAATTTAATTTTCTCCAGAATAAAAAGTTAACATTTTATACTTTCTTACATTTTTGTAAGGAAATTTGTGTTTAAAGGGCATTCACAAACTTCAGAACTAAGAAAGTTGTCTGGCAGCCATCACTACTGTCAAGATTCTACACTAGTGACTATTTTGTATTCTATATTCAATTATACAATAGCAATTTTCCACATTATGATGTGTTTTCATGAACATTATTTTCATGGCTACCTAACATTCCCTTAAATAAATGTACAGTAATATATTTATTTTCCTACCATTAGTAATTTAAGTGGTTTCTAACTTCTTGCTATTAAACACAGTGTTGTAACAAACATCTTTATACCTAAAATTCTTTATTTGAATTTAGGATTACTTCCTCACAAAAATGACTCCCAACGCATGGTAGGAAAATGACAGATAAATATTTACTTATGTCTCCCCAGACCACCCCAGCAATCTCCATACAGGGTCAATAGGTAACTGCGCAGAAAACTTAACATAGCAGCCCTGAGGATGCTATCTTTAGAAAAGCCTGCCAGCAAAGCAATTCCCATCTTTCCCTAACTGGTGCGGGTGGCTCACAGCATCTATACTGTTTGTGCAAATAATGTGGTATATGGTACCCCCCGATAAACACCTTGAGTGCAGAGAGTCTAGTGGATTTCCGTGGATAGACACACTGCTGGCCGAAGAGTGTGTGCTCCGCTGAGGGAGAGAACATAAGGAAGCCTACACAGGGATTCCTCCAGGCTCTTCCTATGCCTTTGTCCCTTAAGATCTGCCTGTGCATCTTCACTGTCACTGTAATGTATCTCAACCATGAATACAACTATATGCTGAACCTATAAGTCTTTCTAACAAATCTCTGAACATGGGGGTAGCCTTGGGGACACCTGACACAGTACCTGCTAGATAACTCTAGGACAGGCTGACAAAACACCTGGTCATTATTGAAGCACCATGCTCATAGCCTTAGACAGGAAATAGCATTTATCCTGCTATTCAAGGTTATGGGGGACCCCAGGTAAGTTCATTTCACATTATCTCCTCCTCCTGCCAAGACGGGCAAATGCTTCTTAGTTCTGAAACTCCCTGGCAGACGTAGTCATTCTGAGTCTGCAGCTATATAAATGAGCCAGAACATCTCCTCTAACTAGAACACAAGCTCTAAAAGAACTGGAATTTTGGGGGGTTTATTTGTTCATTGAGATATCAAGGTACCTAAAAGAATGCTTACTACAGAGAAGACTCTCAAGAAATATTTGCTGAAGGAATAAATGGTTATTCTCAGGCATCCACAAAGTCTCAAATTAAAGGAAACCATAACTAAAAAACATAACTAAATTCATACTTCAGCTCCACCACTTAGTAACTGTCAACCTCTGTTTCCTCATTCATAAAATGAAAATAGCCCTCTAACTTGCTGGTGAGAACATGACTACAATACTATGTATGGGTAAACTCCTCCTGGTAGACAATAACATGATAGACCTTATTGAGAAAAACCAAAGAACTATAATTTCCTATAGCTCAATCTGTAAATCTACATGATAATAAAAGTTTTTTAAAAGTTACAAGCTGAGCTACTTTAGTCACTTGAGAAATACTGTATCTTCTGCATTTCTGCCTAATTATTGATTCCAGAGTGGATTCACGGACTCCAGTTAGCGGTCACTACAGTTATCCAAGTAACACAAAACAGTAGCTTGGACCAGAGCACTAGCAGATCAGAAAGGTATCTAGAGGACAAAAAAAAATAACAGGACTTACTGACAGACTGAATTGAAAAGTAAGAGAAAGGGAAGCATTTCTGGCTTATATGTGGAAAGCTAATAGTATAGTCACTAAAAAAGGACCTGGTGTGGGAAGATACCTTAAGTTCCTTTTTGAAGACACTGAATTTGGTGTATTTTAGGGACAATTATTGAGTTTCTTCCAACAGGCCTCACTCATCCTATTCACTTAGCAACAAAGACTGAGGCTCAATGAAAGGCCTATTTTATGGGCAATAGTTTGTTCAATTATCATTAGCAAAGAGCATGGGGTGGCAAGAAGGAAGAATAGGTAAAAGAAAGCCCAGCTCAACATACAAAAAATAAAAGTACAAAAGATGAGAAAAAAAAGTTTTCACTGACCATCTAGATATTGAAAAATTCATACATACAATGGATCATTTACATGATTAACACCACTATAAATCACTGGCTCAAAAGACAAATAAGACAGTGCTAGAACTCACACTATGAATAGTGAGAAAGATAAATAATGTAAAAGAAAAAACTTGAAATGAATTTGGCTGAGTACATCAGAAAATTTTATGAACTATCACCATGTAAGTGGAAATACTACACAGCATAACAACTCTCTAAACTTATCTGCTTAGCATACTACTTGATGACAATGCATAGGAAAGGTGTGACTGAATAATTCTATATGACACATAAAAATCAATCCTATATCTATGTTACATTACATGTACTTCATCTTCCCAGGCTGCTGTTCATGTACTTTAAAAACAATTATGGCATTTTTGCTTCTCTATTAGACTGGCTTTCAGCAAATCAGAACTTCCACTTACGGTGCCGCTCATTCTTGCAAAATAGTACCTCTATAAGTAAGGGTAAATTGTATTAATTTACGTATTTGTACTTGTAGACACACTACCAGATAAGAAAGAAATGGGATTTGATAAGAAAAGTGGCTCATTTGGTTAAAAGCTAGCCCAAAACTGCGAGCTCTGAGCAACAGGGCCACCGATTCTATTCCAACATGGGCCAGTGACGCTGCGCCCCAAACTGAGCTGCCACTGAGCTGCCAACAAGTGGCAGGATGGCTCAGCTGGTGAGAGCACGCGCTTCTAACGAGATTTCCTGTTCGATGGTGGGCTATGCCCACCCACAACTAAAACTGAACTCGCACCTTGAGCTCAGCGGCCGCCCAGATGGCTCAGTGGATAGAGCACACACGCTTAACAACAAGGCTGCTGGTTCGACTCCCGCATGGGATGGTGGCTATGCCCACCGGCAATTAATTGAACACAGCACCTTGAGCTGAATGGTGCGACTGGACTTGGAGCTGAGTTAGCTGTGCCCTCCACAACTAAGACTGAAGAACAACAACGTGGCTGTTCCGCTCCCCCAGCCCCCAATAAAATCTTTAAAAAAATAAAAATTAAAAAAATAATAATATGGTCGGGTGCTCAATTCGGAAGCATATATACTAAAATTTAAATGATGCAGAGATTAGCATGGCCCCTACGCAAGAATGTCACAGAAATTCATGAAGCATTCCATATTTGTGTTAGTTTAAATATATGCAATGTTTCTTTGTCAATTATACCTAAGTAAAGCTGGGGGGGGTTGGGGAAGAAAATACAAAAGTATTTAAAGAGCTGTGCCAAATCAAAGACACTTAGTCTTAGTTCAACTGTTGTCCTGCTGAACTAATAAACATTATCAAGTGAATAATAATAATAATAATAATAATAATAATAATGTCGGCTAACAAGTAACCTAATTTTAAAATGGGCAAATGGCTTGAATAATAAACCTCTCCCCAGAAATGATATACAAATGATCAACATCCATATAAAAAGATGCTCAACATCATTAATAATTACGGAAATGCAAATAAAAGCCACAATGAGATATTGCCTTATACCCATTGGGATGACTAGTGTTAAAAAAAATAGAAAATGTACTGCAAGGATGTGGAAAAACTGGAATGCTTGTGCTCTGTTGGTGGGACTATAAATGGTACAGGTGGTATTAAAACAGAATGGCAATTCCTCAAAAAGTTAAAAATTAAATTACCATATGATCCAACAATCCCACTTCTGGGTATATATTCAAAAGAATGGAAAGCAAGATCTCAAAGAGATATTTTCACACCCATGTTTAGAGCAGTATTATTCACAAAAGTCAAGCCATGGAAGCAAGTCGTGTCTATTAGCAAATGAGTGGATACACAAAACGTGAGATACATACATACATATATATATATATATGTATATATATATATATACACATATATATATATAATGAAACATTATTCAACCTTAAAAACAAAATTCAGACACATGCTACTATAGAAATGGACCCTGAGGACATTATTCTAAGTGAATTAAGCCAGTCAAAAAAGACAAACATGTATAAGGTCTGACAATTCAGTTCGCGAACTCATCCTAGAAAAAGTGCTACACACCTCGTTGCTGAATATCACTATGGTTGCCTTCAAAGTATACCCCTTAGGAAGCTATGCACCAACATCAGTACCTAGTCCACCCTTCAAAGCAATTTTGGAACTCTTTTTCTGGAATGGCCGTCAGAGTTGTCATCGTATTACCCTTGATGTCCTGAATGTCATCAAAATGTCTTCCTTTCAATATTTCTTTTATCTTCGGATAAAGAAAGAAGTCATTGGGGGCCAGATCAAGTGAACAGGGAGGGTGTTCCAATACAGTTATTTATTTATTTGCTAAAAACTCCCTCACAGGCAGTGCCGTGTGAGCTGGTGCATTGTCGTGATGCAAGAGCCATGAATTGTTGGCGAAAAGTTCAGGTTGTCTAACTTTTCCATGCAGCCTTTTCAGCACTTCCAAATAGTAAACTTGGTTAACTGTTGGTACACATTCTTTTTTTTTTTTGAAGATTTTTATTGGGGAATTGGGAGATGCAAACAGCGCTGGGGAAGGGGAACAGACAAGTTGCTGTCCTTTTGTTCTTCAGTCTAGTTGTGGAGGACATTGTTTCACTGGCCCAAGTTGGCACCAGCATTGCGCTCTTCCCGGGAGAGGCAGATCAGTCACCGGCTTCTGGACAGCAGTTCACGGTGGCTTGAGGGCCGCTCACACTGGCTGCTGGCTACACACGGTAGCCCATGGCAACCCACTGCAGCAGGGGCTGCAGCCTATGCCTTTGCCAGCGACTCACAGCAGCCCAGCTCCAGGTTGAGCTGTTGTTCAGCATCTTAGCTGTGGAGGACAGTGTCACTGGCCCTCATATGTGGGATCCGAACCGAGGCCCTCTGGCATCCCAAGCCAGTTCTTAACCAACGCGCCACTCAGCCAGCCCAGTACACATTCATATTGAATAACCCCTCTGATATCAAAAAAGTTTAGCAACATCATTGCAAAAGTTTGCAAACTTAATTGTCCCACACTGAGCTTATATGATGTATCTAGAGTAGTCAAAATTAACACAGACGGAATAAAATGGTGACTTCCAAGAGCTGGGGGCAGAGGGAAATGGGAAGCTGTTGTTCAAATGCGTTTCAGTTTTACAAGGTAAAACAGTTCTAGAGTTTGGTTTTACAATAATGTGAGTATAATTAACAGTACTGAATACTTATAGATGGTTAAGGTGATAAATTTTATGTCTTTTACCACAATTAAAGCTATATATATATATATATATATATCAAAATTTTTTCAACAACATACAGTTAACAACTTTTCTCCATCTATTAAAAGAAGAGAAACACATCTGTGCTTTAACTTAAAACTTGCCAAAGCTACTTGGATAACTGGTTAATAAGAGGGTCCAACTTCCTCAAGGAAAGTTACTCTATGTATATCTGGGATGGGTAGCATTGCCTGTTTTTGTACTAAACATGAACTAAGAATAGTTTTTACATTTTTAAATGATTGGGGGAAGGAATCAAAAGATAAGTATTCTGTGACAAGCAGCAATTATATAAATTCGAACGTCAGTGTCCATAAGTTAAGGTTTTAGTGGGACATGGCCATGCCCGTTCATTTATGTATTGTCTATGGCTGCGCTTGCACTACACAAGGGCGGAGAGCAGTTGCTACAGAGACCATATGGCCCACAAAGCCTAAAAAGTTAACTAGCATGACCTTTAAAGAAGAGTTTGCCAACTCATGCTATACACCTAATTCCAAAATAAGGAATAGATGCAAAGCAGAAATAAAATGAATAACAGAAATAAGTATAAATTTAAAATGTGATTCAATGATTTTTTTTTAAATAAAAAACCAGTCTTTCACATGGCTTTTTATTTTATTTCTACCAAGACACCTAAGCACACACACAGAGCCACACCAGCACACACGCACATGCTTTATTTTTAATACCTGCAGTATCTGGAGTAAGCTTCAATCTTAGAGTGAACTTTTGTTAGTTATTAAGCTCTGTGGGCACCTTTTTAATAAATGTAAGATTTATACAACTACTTAATCACACAGCTTTGTCTTCTCAAATAACTGGGCTAAAGTCATTTTTACTTAGTACAAATTTGGAAAGGTATCCTAAATAACAGTTAAAATATGCGACTTGTTGAAAACTCATGATAATTAATGTAAAGTTTACGTTACTTTTATCATTTTCTTGCTAAAAGCAAGCTTGCCAAGTTAGATGAGGATTGTAATTTATCATGTTAGCTTTCAAACACAACTAGCCATGCATCTATGTTTTAGCCAGTAACTTAATAAAAGTTCTGCCATGGAAGATTAACATCATTCTAGGCCTCAAGTTATTCTATAGTTTTTCATTAAAAAAAAAGTTCCAAACACAATTTTAAAAAAAGAAACAAGAAAATAACACATGACTGAAAGCAAATAAAACATGGTACAAGGGGCTGGCCAAGTGGCTCAGTTGGTAAAGAGTTGGCTTAAGGGTGCAAGCTCTGAGCAACAGGACCGCCGGTTTGAATTCCACATGGGCCAATGAGGCTGCGCCCGAGCTGAGCTGTCGCTGAGCTGCCAAAAGGTGGCAGGATGGCTCAGCTGATGTAACAACATGATTGCCTCTCCGATGGTGGGATACGCCCACCTGCAACTAAGACTGAACTCGGCACCTTGAGTTGAGCTGCCACCCGGATGGCTCAGTGGATAGAGTGTGCACTCTTAACAACAAGGCTGCTGGTTCAACTCCCACAACTAAGATTGGACACAGCACCTTGAGCTTAGAGGCCACAAGCTGCTGACAGGCAGCCAGATGGCGACTGGCGCCTTCCACAACTAAGATAGAAGAACAACAACTTGACTGGTCCCCCTCCCCAATTCCCCAACACTGTTCCCCTCTCCCAATTCTCCAATAAAATCTTAAAAAAAAAATGGAACAAGACCCAAAGGGGTCTAGATAATGAAGTTATCAGACACCAACTTTTTTCCTCCTCTCCCCAGTCTCTTTTTCATTCTCTCCCTCCGTTCTTTCTGTTGTTTAAATTGTCAGTTGGTTATGTACAGAGTGAACAGGGCCAATTCGTGGAGCAGTTAGCCATCTGGGTTGCAGGTTTACGCTGAAGCAGAAATATCTTTGTCTTTCATGCCTTGATTTTAAAAATGTAATTTTTAAAACATCTTTTTTTGCAACAATGCTGAATATTAAGACAGAACTTTGGCAGAGAACCTGAAACTAAAATGAAAAAGAACCTAAATTAAGAACTCAGTAGATGAGTTTGATGCATATTAGACATAGCTTAAGAGGTAATTTGTGAACTAGAAGATAGCTCAGAAAACTACATCTTTAAAAATGTACACAAGAATAAAAAGATTAAAATACAGAAAAGAGATAAGAAACATAGGTAAGAGGGTCTAATGTGTGTATAACTGGAGTCTCAGAAGTAGAGAAGGCGACAAAACAAGAACACTATTTGAAGTGATAGGGGCTGAGAATTTCCCAAAGCTTGTGGAAGTACTCAACAGTGATGTCCAACAAAACTTTCTACAATGATGAAAATGTTCTCCATCTGCCTAACGAAGCCAGTAACTACATATGGCTATTGATAACTTGAAATGTGAGGAAACTGAATTAACTTTTTAAATAATTAAATAGCCACATATAGCTAGTGGCATTGGATAATGCAGACCCAAGTCACAGATCCAAGAAGTCCTACAAACACCAAATAGAGCAAAAGAAAAGCACACCTAGACACATCATAGTAAAACTGCTTGAAAACCAAAAATAAACCCCCAAAACTTAAAAAGTAACCAGAGGCTACAAGCTAGATTACCATCAAAGGAGCAACAATAAGACCGATAGATGATTTTTGAACAGAAACAACGCAAACTAAGTTTCAAAGTGATAGGTAACATGCAATATGCTGAATGAAAATAACTGTCTATTTAGATTTCAATGTCCAGAAAAAAACCCAAAAACTTCAAGAATAAAGATGGAAAAAAGGCATTTCTGGTAAGTATTAACAGGAAATTCCTCATCAGATAGGACCAAATTAAATAGTATTTAATTAAAACAGTAATTGAATTAAAATAGTATTTAATAAAAACACTAAAGAGTATTCTTCAGGCAGACAGAAAATCAACTCAGCTTTTTAAAAAGGTAAATATATAAGTAAGTATAAATGCAACATTACTTTATAAAACACTAATAATAGCTTGTGAATGGTTAAAATATTGTATATAACTAAACTGCAGTAATAGCATATACTTCAATAGAGGAAAATGTACAGTTAACATTTTCTAAAGTTGTTGCATTGACCAGGCAGAAAAAAAAAGTACTGACTTATTTTATACTTCAACAAGTCAAGGAGGCATACTTTAACTTCTAGGATAACTACTTTAAAAAAAAAAATCTGAAAGAAGGTACAAAAGGAGAATAAAAGAAAGTTTAAACAAACAGGATAAATAGAAATCATTTACCAGGAATATCAATTTAAACTCAAATACATCGGTAAGTACATTAAATGTAAATTTAGTAAATGTTCCAATAAAAACACAAACATGGTAGAACTAGATTTTTAAAGAATATCTGCTACTTACAAGAGAGCTACCAATAAAAAATAGTTAAAAGTAAAAGAATGGGGAAAAAATACACCATACAAACACTTAGCAATTGAAAGCTAATGTTGTCTGTCTTAACACTAAAGTACACCATAAGGCAAAATACATTACTAGAGATAAAGAGGGATAGTTTGTGATGATGAAAGGCTTGATTTACCAGGTAGAAACAAAAATTCTTAATTTGTAAGCACCTATAACATGTTCAAAATATATCATAAAACACAAAATGATAGAACCTATACAGAGAAACAGACAAATCTACAATCATTTTGGGACATCTTAACAAACCTTTCTCTGAATAACAAATAAAAATGGTAACAATTGTAGTAAGAAACAAACTTGACATAACTGATATATTGGGCTGTCAGAAAAGTCATGACGCATTTTTTCTGTTTTTCGTTGCAAAGATGCGTCATGACTTTTCCAACAACCCAATACATAGTATATACCATATGTAACTAACTGTAGTCTACAAAATTTTTTTGTAGTATGCAAGGAATATTTACCAAGAAAGGCCATATGTTGAGTCAAAGAGCAACTCTCAAATTTTAAGGACCCAAAATCTTACAGATTTATTAATAGTTCTTATTACGGTGAAGCTAAGTTAGAAATAAGTAACAAAAAGCCCTTTGGAAATACCTTATGTTTAAAAATTAAGCAGCATATTTCTGAATAATCCACAGATCAAAGAGAAATCATGGAAATAACAGAATGTTTTGAGCTGAAATATGCACACACATACACACACAAATATATACATGGACATACACACACATATCAAAACTTGTAGGGGGAAGTAAAATTATACATTTTAAAAATGGTTAATTGTATGTTATGTGAATTTCACTTTTTTTTTTTTTTTAAGCAAAAAAAATTTGAGAAAGGAAGCCAAACCCATGCTTAGGGAACTTAACAACCTTAAATACATATTGGGTGGGTGGAGGCTGAAAATCAAGAGCTAAGCATCTGTCACAAAAATCTAGGGGAGAAAAAAAACTGCAAATTAAACCCAAAGGAAATTTAAAAAGTAAATAATAAAAATCTAAACAAAAATTCATCAAATAGGGGCCGGTCGAGTGGCTTGTTGGTTAAGAGTTGGCTTGGAAGCGCGAGCTCTGAGCAGCAGGGCCGCTGGTTTGGTTCCCACATGGGCCAGTGACGCTGCGCCCTCTACAGCTAAGATGGTGAACAACAGCTCAACCTGGAGCTGGGTTGCCGTGAGTCACTGGTGACGGCATAGGTTGCAGCCCCTGCTGCAGTGGGCTGCCGTGAGCTACCGGGAGTGCCGGCAGCCGGCGTGAGCTGCCAAGAGCTGCCATGAGCAGCCATCCAATGACTGGCAAGCGACTGCCTCACCCGGGAAGAGCACAATAACAACAACATGGGCCAGTGAAGCGACGTCCTCCACAACTAGACTGAAGAACAAAAGGACAGCAACTTGTCTGTTCCCCTCCCCCAATTCCCCAATAA
>NW_017731616.1:1334536-1354301 GCF_001890085.2 Hipposideros armiger
CTGAGCTGCCAACAGGTAGCAGGATGGCTCAGCTAAAAAAAAAAAAAAGAAAAAAAAAAGAAAAAGCACTTCCCAACTCATTTTTCTGAAGGCAGTGTTACCTTGATATAAAATCTAACAAAAACATTATGAAAAAGGAAAGTTACAGACCTATCTCATTCATGAATGTAGGTGCAAAAATACTAAAAGAAAGATCAGCAAGTAATTTTTATAAAAAGAATAGCAGCTCACAATTAAATTAGGTTTAGTCCAGAAACACAGGTTGGTTTAATACTTAAAAGGGCAATAAAATAACTCACCACTTTAAAAAACTATCAGGAGAAAAGCTAAATGATTATATAAGTAGATGAAGAAAAAGCATTTGATAAAATTCAATATTCATTCATGATTTAAACAAACAAAAACAAACTAGTAATAGAAAAGAATTTCCTTGATCTGAGAAAGGACAGATACAAAATGCCTGTATACTAAATTGTGAAATACTGAAAAATTCTCCTCCACTTCTAAAATTAGTAACGACACAAGATTTCTCATATTTATAACCAATCTATTCAACACTGTATTGCAGATCATAGTCATTGCAATAAGGTTAGAAAAACACCTTAAAAGTATAAGAACTGGAAAATATGAAATAAAATTATCATTCATAGGCCATATATTTATAGAAAATGAATGCAGTTGAGATAAATTATCAGAATTATAAGCAAGGTTGCTGGTTACCAAGTTAATACAAAAATTAACTGAATTCTACATATCAGCAGTAAATAGAAAAGGTAAAAAAGGTAAAAGGTAAAAAAGATACCATTTATAATACCAAAAAATAAAAATAAAACATCTGGAAGTGTAACAATTGTGAAAGATTATTGGAGAAAACTATAAAATACTGAAATGATAAAGGGATAAAACTATATATGTGGATTGGAACACTCATTGTAAAGATATGATCAACAGATTCAGTGCAATCTTAATCAAACCTCTATAGACTGGCTTGTTGATTTTTGGTTTTTTTTGTTTGTTTGTAGAACTTAGCCAAAAATAGCCAAGGAAATCGTGAAGAAAATCAATAAAGTATGTATTAATTTTCTATTGTTGTCCTAACAAGTTACCACAGACTTGGCATTTATTATTTCCAGCTTCTGTGGGAAAGAAATCTCAGCATAGCATGGGTCAGCTGGTTTTCTGCTTAGAGTTTCACAAGGATCAAGGTACCAGCCAAGCTATGTTCCTGTCTACACACTCTAGGAGTAAATCTATTTCCAGTTTCACTTAGGACTCTGGCAAAATTCAGTCCCAAGCAGTTGTAGGTCTGTCCCCATTTCCTTACTGTCCATCAAGTGGGGTTTGGTCTCAGCTTCCAGAGGGCACCAACTCCTTGGCTCATGGCCCCCTTTCAAAGACAGCAAAGCAGAAGGTCAAGTCCTTTTCATGCTTCGGAGTCAAATCCTTCTGACTCTCCTTCTGCCCCATCTCTCTTCTGCTTCCCTCTCTGCCTTCTCTTCTTCTCTTCTGCCTCTTTTGTTTAAAGGGTTTGTATAATTTCAGTAGGCCTGCCCAAATAATCCACCATAATCTCACTATTTTGAGGTCTGTTAATTACATACACAAAATCCCTTCACAGCACTACCTAGATTAGTATTCAGTTGAATAATCAGGGGATAAAAATCTTGGAAGAACATCTTTAGAAGGCCACCTATCAAAAAAGCTACAGTAATTAAGACAGTAGGGTACTGGCACAAGAATAGGCAAACAAATCATTAGAACACAGAGCCTAGAAACAGACTTGTTTCTGGGTACAGATACTTGGGTTTGCCAAAAAAAAAAAGTAGCACTGTGAAAGAGTGGGAAAAAACAATTCTTTTCAGTAAATGGTACTGGGACATCAGGATAGCCATATGGAAACAAAACTTACTGCTACCTCGTAATATAGAAAAATATCAACTTTAAGAGGATTATACATCTAAATATAAAAAGCATAATAACAAAGTTTCTGAAAGATAATACAGGAGAGTGGGACTTCAGAGTTCAGTGGGCCATCTCTCCAATAAAATAACCACTTAACTGGTGAAAAAAAATTTTTCTTTAACCATTTAATGTCTCTAGAAATTGTTCTAAGGACATACAGCAAATGGAGAAACATTTATTCAAGAAAACATACTAAAACTGAGGTACAAACAGCAAGCATCTATGACATTTGAGACACAAGCCACTCCCATTCTCGTCCCACAACTCAGGGTGACAGAAGTTCTATACCAGACGGGTGCTGCAGGAGCTCCCCTTCCTGGGTCTAACACCAGCTTCACTTTGGGAGGGAAAGGCTGCGGGTATCTCTCACCACCTATCCCAGCCCCCGGCTCTGTTTTGCAGAAACTCTATGCTAGGTAGGCATGGATGAGAAGACTGGGAGTCCCTACTTATAAGGCAGAAGCTCTACTCCAGATACCGTAGACCAAAAATACTGGGTCCCAACTCAGAAGGCAGAGATTCTTTACCAGAAGGGGCAAGCTGAGAATAGGGGCTACTATCCTCACCCAGTACTCCTAAGAGTGAGGTGTCACTTCGAGAGAAGTGATTTGATCTCCTGCCTCTGTCCCTAATTCCACTGAAGCAAGGCAGAGGTTATTCTCAGGGGAAAAGGCATGCTTTCGGAACAGAAAGCTCTGTCCTCCACCTAAGGGAACTGACTTTATTTGGAACAGGAAGTTCACTCCTAAGAGCACTGTCCAAAACTGCAGAGACTTTGGGAGTGAACAACTAAAAGGGGTCTGGTAGTCCCATGATAGTAGTAGCAACAAGCAAAGGCACAGACCCTGTAGAAGTTTAACAAAGAAAGGCAATTAAGAACCCCCTTTAAGCACAAGTCTCAAAGACTGGCAAACTTAGCTTCTGCAGAGACCTGACTTAATACAACCAGACTGTGGAGCAATTTATGCCCCAGGATGTTGATGAAAACAATAGAGCAATCAGCTACCAATTAATGGAGGCTGACAGCTGGGTGTGACAGCAATAGAGGCAGACCAAAGGCTTAATGGGGAGAACAGGAAAGAGACAAAGGGAACAGGGCCAAAACCAAAGTCATCTCTGGTGGTCAGGGAGACAGAGCACATGGCTTTGAGAGGGCCCAGATGTTGGATTTGGCAGACAAAGAGTTCAACTCAGCTATTATAAACATGCTCAAAGAACTAAAGAAAAACATGTTTAAAGAATTAAAGGAAAGTATTGTGACAATGTCTCATCAAATAGAGAATATCAATGAAAAGATAAGAATTATACAAAATAATCAAATGAAAATTCTGGAGTTGAAATATACAATATCTGAAATGAAAAGTTCACTACAGGGGCTAAACAGTGATTGGAGCTGGCAGAAGAGTCAGAATCAGTCCTTCTGTCTACACCAAAGAGTAACCTGAATCTACATGAGAAAACATGAGTGCCAGTAAAAGCAGCATAATTGCATATCTCTTCTTTCTTCTCTTAACTGATTTGAGAAACAATTGTATATAATTGTATTGTTGAGGCTATGACATATAGAAATGTAATATGTATATCTGACAATAATAGCGCAAAGGAGGCAGGTGGAGACAAACTTTATTGGAGTAAGGAAATGATATCAGATGGTAAATGAAATCTACAGAAGGAAATGAAGAGAACCAGAAATGATAAGAGGTTAGTACAAAAACTATAAATATGCATGTTTTTCTTTCTTATCTCAATTTCTTTAAAAGACACAAAGTTAGATAAATAATTATAACTATAACAATGTATTTTGGTATTTGTAACATATAGCAATATGTATAACAAAAACGGGGAGGATGGAGTCGAGTTATATAGGAGTCAAGTTTCTATATATCACTGGAATTAAGTTAGTATAAATCTGAAGTAGATTCTGATAATATGTATAATATAAACCCTAGAGCAATCACTAAGAAAAATAACTCAGAAAACAACTTATAAATCACTAAAGGAATTAAAATGTTACACTAAAAAATATTCAATTAACGCAAAAGAAAGCAGTGAAAGAGGTACAGAAGGACAAAAAGATATGACACATAGAAAACAAAAGTAAAATGGCAGACATAAATCCAACCATATAAGTAACATTAAATGTGAATGGATTAAACAATATATTCAAGAGGTGCAGACTGTACAAGTGGATTAAAAAAGAACAAGATCCAATAAATGCTGTCTACAGAAGACACACTTTAGATTCAAAGACACAAATAAGACGAAAGTAAATGGATGGAAAAAGGCACCATGCCAACAGAAATCACAAAGGAACTGGAGTAGGTATACTATTATAATATCAGACAATCTCTGAGATGTTTTTAGAGGTGATGAGGAACATTTTATAACAATTAAAGAGCCAATCCACCTGTAAGATATAAAAATTATAAATATATATGCACCTTACAACAGAGTCTCAAAATACATGAAGCAAAATGGACAGAATCAAAGAGAGAAATACTCAGGCCAATAATAGTTGGAAGACTGCAATACTCCATTGTCAATGACGAATAGAACTAGGCAGATCAACAAGGAAATAGAAAAACTTAAACACTATAAACCAATTAGAACTAACAGACATCTAGAGAATACTTCTATCCAACAAAAGAATACATATTTTTCTAAAGCACAAATGGAACATTCTCCAGGACAGACCATGTGCTAGGCCACAAAACAAGCATCAATAAATTGAAAACATACAAAATATGTTCTCTGATCACAACAGAATTAAATTAGAAATTAATTACAGAAAGAAATTTGGGAAATTTACAAATTAGCATACTCCTAAATCATCAATAGTTGCAAACAAGAAATCAAAAGGAAAATTAGAAAACTCTTGAGATGAATAAAAATACAACAACATATCAAAACTTATGTGACAAACTAGTTGAGTGCTTAGAGGGAAATTTACAGCTGTAAATGCCTATACTAAAAGAGAACATATAGAAAAACATTTTTATAAACTTGAGATACTTCTTAAATGCCATAAAGAGAAGAAAAAGCAGGCTACAGAACACGGGGAAAATGTTTGTAATAAAAAATAAAGAGTACTAGGGGTGGCCGTGTGGCTCAGTTGGTTAGAGCACAAGCAACAGTGTTGCCTTTGATTCCCACACGGGCCAGGGAGCTGCACCAGCTGCGCCCAAGCTGTGCTGCTGCTAAGCTAATGATGGGCGGCCAGATGCCTCAGTTGGTTAGACCACGTGTTCGGAACAACAAGGCTGCCGGTTCGACTCCCACATGGGATGGTGGGCTGCACCCCCTCAACTAAGATTGAACATGGCACCTTGAGCTGAGCTGCCGATAGGGAGCCAGATGGCTCAGTTGGTTAGAGAGGTGCTCTTAACAACAAAGTTGCCGGTTCGACTCCCACATGGGATAGTGGGCTGTGCCCCCCTGCAACTAGACTGAAAATGGCAACTGGACTTGGAGTTGAGCTGCGCCCTCCACAACTAAGATTGAAGGACAACGACTTGGAGCTGATGGGTCCTGGAAAAACACAATGTTCCCCTTCCCCAATTGTGTTCCCTTCCCCAATTCCCCAATAAAAATCTTTAAAAAATAAAATAAAATATAATAAAGAATACTTATCCAAAATACACAAGGAATTCCTTCAAGTAATTTTTTTTGATAAAGACAAACAACACAAAGGAAAACTGACAAAAGATTTGAACAGGCAGTTCACAACAGATACTCAAAAGCCAATGAACTTATGAAAAAATGGCAAACATCAGGAAATGAAAATTAAAACCACAAATACCATCAGAATACCAAAAATAAATACTAACAGTTCCAATTATTGATGAGGATGTAGAGAATGAGAACTCTCATACACTGTTCATGGGAATGTAATCTGTTACAACCACTTTGGGAAACTCTCAGTATCTACTACAGGTAAATACCCACATGCCCGATAACCCAGTAAATTTACTATTAGGTACATACTCAAGTGATATTAGCAGTACATGTAGAGGCAGGTATAAACATGTTCATACAGCATTATAAGTAAAGAAGTGGGAACAATCCAAACTCCCATCAACAGATTTTATAAACTGTAGTATACACATATAAAGTAATATTACAGAGCAATGAAAATGAACTCCAGTTGCAGGAATTAACACAGAAGAATCTCAAAAACAGTAGTGGAGCAAAAGTAGCTAGGAACAAAACATATTCTGTGTGTGTCCATTTATGTAAAGTTCAAAAACAGGCATAATTAAATCAGAATAGTGATTGCTTTGGGGAGAAGGGGGGAGGTAGTGGCTGATGGGGGCAGAAGAGGGCTTCTGAAGTGAGGGCAATGTTCTATTTCTTGACTTAGTGATGGTTATACAGACCATGGTTTATAATAATTCACAGAGCATTAATTTATTTGTGTGGTTTTTCTGTATGTTATGCTTCAATAATGAAAGGTAAAGCACCATATAAAATTAAAAACTAAAATAAACCGAATCAGTAAACTTAGAGTACTTAAACTTTAGAGGGTAGTAACTTTTAGAGACATATATTTTAAAATATCACATGGAAAAACTGGTATTAAATTTAATAAAAGTATAAAACTTCATATAATGAAAAAATATACAAATATATAAAAAGAAAAAACCATAATGGAGAAAATGGTTCCATCAAATGTAACAACCATATATAGACATCACAACCATATATTCTAATCTCTAAGATATAAACTTCAAGAAAATTTGGCAATGGGCTTTGAATACAAATACTAAGTTGAAATTCACTAGCAATCAAGACATACCAACTGAAACAAGAAGATACCATTTAATAGTTAAATGGAGGAAAACTACTTAAGCAGTACTTTTTTCATGCCTCTGTGACAAATACAATTTCCTCCCTTCTCACTGTTCTTTTGAGAACTTTCCTTCACAGCACTGGAAAGGGTTGCTCTATGATCCAAAAGAAAACCAGTGCCACTGTGGTTCTAGAATTTCCAGTTTCTAGTTCAGTCCTAAGGGATACTCAATCCTATATTCTTCTAATAATAAATCTGCTTTAAGTTTGTTTCCAGCAACCAAAGGATCAATGAATAGCACCTTCATATACTACAACTATATTGTAGTTCTGTTTATATCAGAAGTTGAAAACTGGCAACTCAGATTGTTTTATCTGACCCACAAGGTGCCTTTTTAAAAGTATGAATTACAGTCTTCCTCACTGTGCCCAAGCTCCTGGAGGGCAAGGACTATACATTATGTATCTTTGTTTTCCCAGTGCTAGGTTCCAGGTCGAAAAATACTTGCTGAATGAATAAAAAAACTATGCCAGTAAGGTTCCTACCAAACTCTGACAATTGATTCGTCCCTGAGAAGAAATAATAGACTTTAAAATCCTAGTTAACACACTGGGAAAATAACGACAATGCACATTAAGTGACATCAAAATATTCATCCCCTTTGCCAAGTAAACCAAATTCTTGAAATGTATAAAGAAGTAATTCAAAGGAAAAAAACGATTATATGTATAATAAATGCCACAATATTACACAGTGAAAAGAAATGATTAAAATTATGGTTAAGTTTTGGCATAGATATCAACTAAGTGAGTTAGTATACATTCATTTAAAAGATAATTAGTAATAATGTGCTATGTGGAAACATGTACAGGTGAGGGAATGTAACCAAAACATTACTTTTCAATGACTCTCTAATATGAGCTTGTTTTTCTGTCCCTGCTTTTCCTCTCACAAAGTTCACAAATACAAACACACACACCAACAACTGCAAGTAACTTGCCCAAGGTCACACAACTCAGAAGTAATGGAGAAAGGATACAGGTGGAGATGAGGTCTATCTATAGTAAACCCACAATCTTAACGGCCAATCTATGCTCCACGGCCTACATATCCACAGGTAAGCACACATTATTAAGCACCTAGTGTGCTTAAAGCATTTTCCCTGGTACAAATAAGAACACAAAAAACACAATGCAGGCCCCTTTTACAATTTTCAATGCAGTGCTTTAAAGTACATTTCTGCATAACAAAGATAAAGCATAAACACTGCTAATCCAAATCTAGTGATTGGTGCTTGCTTAAATGTTATAAGCATGTCTCATAAATTTCATCAATTCTCAAGCCATAAAAAATTACAAGAACTAAAATGATGAAAGTATCAATTTAGAACATCATTTGAAATCTACCTCTGTCAAACACAACTGTGCTAGAATTCTTCAACAGGCCAAGGAAACAATCCATGCTCTGCAAAAGGACCTTTATCCAGATAGTACTTGTTCCCTATCCTTGCCGTTGGAACAAAGAAAAAATTTAAATTGTACAGCATAATTGTATGAATACGTAACAGTAATCGTTAACACATGCTGACTGGCTAATGGGTCACAAATTTCTCATTTAATTCTCACAACCTTGTGAAGTAGTTACCATTACTATCCCACCCTATAATCAAGACAAACTATGGATGAGGCATTGAGGTTAAGTTTACTACAGTAAGTGGCAAAACGCAAACTGGAACCCAGGTCTAACAAATATGAGCTTGTAACTATCACTTACATTAAATTATGTTACACTAACTTTCTACTTATGGTATCAATATCCAAATGCTGTCAACTAGGTCAGAGAAGTAGGGAAACACAGAGGCAAGAGAAATAGCGGCCAGTGGCTTGCAGTATGCTGCCACTTATATTAATACCCTTTTTGGTTTTGTTGTTGTTTAAAACTATAAAATAGTTTTTTTTAAATAGTGAGAGTGAGAAATGCCCAGAGAAACTATAATAAAGCATTTGGCTTTTTGGATTAGATGCATGTTTAGTGTCAGATGTGCACCCTTTGGTTAAGGGGCAGGCACTATATTAATATTTAAGCCCAGTAATTCCTAGGGTGAGTTGAACCCTGCCTGGGTAAAAACTACATGCCTGTTTCATACATTGCTGGTATATGAGCTGAGTACAATCCTTCAAATAATAACTTGGCAGCATTTATCAAAAGCACTAAAATTGCTTTATATTTTTTGCCCTGACAATTCCATCATTGAGAATTGCCTTTAAAAAAAAACAAAAGTGAAAAACAGCTTTTACTCAGAGATACTCATTATATCATGATCTATAATAGACAAAAATTAAATTAAAAATAAAAAGAAATAGGGCCGGCCGAGTGGCGCGTTGGTTAGGAGTTGGCTTGGGATGCCTGCTCTGAGCAGCAGAAGCCCTGTTTGGATCCCACATGCGGGCCAGTGACGCTGAGCCCTCTACAGCTAAGATAGTGAACAACAGCTCGACCTGGAGCTGGGCTGCTGTGAGTCTCTGGTGAAGGCATAGGCTGCAGTGGGGCTGGCCGGCAGCGGTGTGAGCTTTTGTGAGCCGCCGTGAGTGGCCATCCAATGGCCGGGGAGTGACTGCCTCACCCGGGAAGAGCACAATGATAATACCAACATGGGCTAGTGAAGCAATATCCTCCACAACTAGACTGAAGAACAAAAGGACAGCAACTTGTCTGTTCCCCTCCCCAAATTCCCCAATAAAATCTTTAAAAATAAATAAATAAAAAATAACCTGAATAACTACCTATTGTAGTAGTTTTGTTCAACTGATCCCTTCCTCAGGAAACTACCACTCACCTCATCTGTGCAATCTTAAGTGGCCTGTCAGTCGTGGCTTTCTGTTGGTTCCCCAACTCGCCCTACCCAAAGCCATAGTGGCTACCTTGCCGTTCTTCATCACCCAGGTCCCAATGGTTGATTTAGGAATTAACAATTAGAATACAGCAACATCACCCAGAGCTAACATGTGGACTTCAGAAAAGAGAAGCTGTCTTTCAAGTGTAATTGCTAAGCTAAAAGGTATGTGTGTGGGGCTCTAGAACCAAGAGGCCAGCAGAACCCAGAAATGGAGACAACAAGGCACAATGACATTATCTGAGATCTTGGATCCAAGATGCTTCCAAAGCCATTCCATCTTCTTCCATACATACAATTCCCAGTTATGTGAACCAATAAATTACTTTTTTAATTTACCAAAACTTGTGTTAAGTTTTTATCACAGGTAAGCAATAGAATCATGACTAACACACTAGAACAGGGGTCAGCAAACTGCGGCTCGCGAGCCACATGCAGCTCTTTGGGTACGCTCCGTCTCAAAAGTTTGCCAACCCCTGGAAGAGCCAATCCTGTCCCTCACAACAATTTAAAAATTATTCGAGAGCCATAAATATATTTTTACATAATCACCATTATGTGAATAATATCCTTTAAAATTTTTATAAATGAAACTATGATAGTTTTATTTTCATTTTCAATTTTACTTCAGAGCCACATATATGTATCCAAACAGCCGCATGTGGATCGCAAGCCGCAGCATGCTGACCCCTGCCCTAGAATGGCTAAGTAAATTATAGTACATCCATTCAATAGAATAACGTTGACGCGACAGTGTAACTGTTAAGAGCATGTACTCAAGAGCCTAGTCTGAATCCTGGCTCTGCTACATATTCTCTGTGTGTCCTTCGGTAAATTACTTAACCTCTCTGTGCTTCAATTTCCTGATCTTTAAAATAGAGATACAGTAGTAGTTATTTCATGATTGTTAGAAGTAAATGAGTTACTATTTACAGAGTGCCTCGAACAGGGCCTAACATTAATAAGTATATGTAGTTTTTAAATAAATAAGTAAAAAAAGCAACATACAAAGTTGACTAAACCATATAATTACAGTGATGTTTCTTAAAATCTGTGGGGGAAAAAAAAAAAGGAAAAACAGTAGTTTTTAAAAACCAAGCACACACAATCCAGCAACAGAAAAAAAAAAGAAACATGCGCTGTCTCATGAGAAACAGGATGACTCTGACTGGCTTCACACAAGTCCCTATGACCCTCCCCAGCTACACAATATTCATCTCAGGAAGCACAAACATAGTGTCAAGTATGGAATCATGAAATCACACAAGGTATCACACAGAATTTACCAGGTTAAAGCTTTAGAATTTAAACAGAGAAGTTGTCATTTTCTCCAGATAAATTAGTTTCCAAGGAAAGGCACAAATTTATGAGTACAACCAATTCTTAATCCATATAAATGAAGAACAAATATTACAAGTTATCCCCAAAAACCAATCATAGCTGGCTTTGTAATGTATCTTTGTAGACTATAGCATTTTTACAATTAAATACAGACATAACTTGTCTTCTTGAAATCCACAAAATTTCAGACCTAATAATAAAGTCACATTGAGACAATTTAATGGTTCTAAGGCCCCAGACAGGTAACTTTTAGCTTAGCAACTACACTTGAAAGACAACTTCTCTTTTCTGAAGTCCACATGTCGGTTCTGGGTTGATGCTGCTGTATTCCAATTGTTAATTCCAAAACCAGCCATGGGACCTGGGTGATGATTTGTTTTACATCCTACCATCTGATTCAGCACTGCGTATCTTTCCATACCATGCTTTGAATCCCTATCAACCCATTCAAATTCTCTGCTTCTCATTAGATTTACTAAATAATACAGTACCCCAAGGGATCTGTCTTGTATGCAATAAAGTAACTAAATCTGTTTTAAAAAATACTTCTTATAGATGAGCTTAAAGATTGAGCTTCAAGCCTCCTTTCCCTGCCATATTAAATACTAGTAAGAGTCAAAGTTCTGCCACTAAAGAACCTCAGTTTTGTTCAGAGCTTTATGTACCAGGTTATAAAGGCTCCACAATTAAGTGGACTACTCCTGTATCAACACTGGAAAATTCTTTGTTCAAACTCTAATGTTTATTTGTTATGGCTACAGTGGACTTATGAGGCCAAAATATTAAGATAAATGACATTCCAGGTCAGCCGGTTGGCTCAGGTGGTTAGAGAGCAGTGCTCATAACACCAAGGTAGCTGGTTTGATTCCCACATGGGCCACCGAGCTGCACTCTCCACAACTAGACTGAAGACAACTATTTGACGTGGAGCTGATGGGTCCTGGAAAAACACACTGTTCCTCAATAAAATTTCTTTTAAAAAAAAGGTAAATGACATTCCAATTTAGATTATTAAACATGAAAATAAGATTTTTCATTAGTGTATCTCTAACATTACCATGAAAGTACTAAACCCATCTGAAAAAATGAAATGTAAGTAAGGTTTGAACAGCTGGCACAACTTTCTAAATTGGGTTGGTTTTGGGGTTTTAAAAATCTTATCTTCATACGTGTATAAAACTCATGCAAAAAAAAATTAACAAAAGTTTAGAGGTAAACTGGATGAGCCTAAAAGACTGATTAGTAAATTAAAATGTGCTAAAGAAAAAAAACTAAGAAATTACCCAAGCCAAATTTCCATTTTTTAGCCAATATATCCTAGTAATTAAAAGTGCAGACTTGGTTCAAATCTCAGCACTAACATTTACTACTCTGTATCACACTGGGCAAGCTTCTTCAAGTCTCTGTGCTTCAGTTTCCTCATCTGTAAAGTGAGAATCATTGCATACACTTCACAGAGCTATGAAAATTAAATGAATTAACATGTGCAAACAATAAATTTCAGCTATTACTGTTACTGCTATCTACATCACTCTCTAAAATAGTGTGCCTAAGAATCACTAAAATAAGCATCTTCCTGAGTCTGAAATATGTGCCTATTAACATATATAGTCACTCCATTTTAAAGAAAATTTAACCATCCTTCAACAAAACTTTTTGTTAGGTGCTAGTTCTACAGAGGGCATCCTACCTACTATGCGCTGAGAATGTAGAAATGAATAAAACATGGTCTCTGAATTCAAGGCCTTTGTGTCTAGTAGGCAACATAAACAGAACTACAGTAAAAGGTAGCATGATGGAGGTGCTATGAAACAGACAATCCTACAGGACACTGTGGAACAACACAGGCACAGGCACCTAACTCACGGGGAAAAACATTCCGGAGATAATCTGAGAATCAATCCACTAATTATTTCACTTCAGAGCACCACACTGTTATGTAATTTACATAGTTTTTAATATATTCATAACAGTGTCTTAGAATGTGGATGATTAAAAAAAAAAAAACAAGGTCACCCACCACACTACTTACCATGCTCATAAACTTAAAAATCTTTTGGTAATAATGAAGATGACTATCTTCTCTTAACAAACCAAATCATAACCTTGAAAAGGTCACATTGCTTCTTCAAAAACATTCCTTTCACCAGTAAATAAAAAGCCACAAACTTCCCTCCAGTTAATTCTGTTAGGACAAATGTCAAAAGAATAATATTTTTGAGCTGGTAGAGACCTCTGAGAGCCTCCAATCCAACCCCCTCATTTTACAGATGAAAAGAAGCCACAAAGGATAATGGAAAAAGCACTAAGCTGAGAGTTAGAAAACTGAATTGTGGTCCCACCTCCTTTACAGTAAAAGCCTGGGCAAATTATCTAAGTTTCCTCATCTGTAAAATGAGAAGTTTGGACTCAGTTGCTTCCAAGGTCCTTTTCAGCTCTATAATTCGCATTTTATGAAATGGAAGCAGAGATAAGAAACTTGTCCAAGGTCACACAGCTAGTTAATGGCAAAGTAGGGATTCCAATGACAATCAATGCACTTTCTCATCTGTAACATACTGTTTCTCCTACTTTCTAACACTATTCCCTAAATTATTCTAAGATCTTTGGAAATTATTAATAAGCAGTAAGGATTTTATAAAACTAAATGACTTAGTCCTATGGCTCCTCTATAGAAAATAAGCTTTAAATCCAAATGGTACAAGTACAAGAAGTCTCAAGCTGTGTGTCACTTACTGCACTTATTACCATAAGCTGACCTCAAGGAAGTTATGGGAATTTATGCTTAACTTTCCACCACCTAAAATCTAACCTTTCAATGCAACTCACAGAAGAGATTATGTTCCATAAAAAATTAAAATATGAACTGTTATAGGTAATGATAAATATTACATATATAATTCTCTGAATAAGATGAGAATTAAAATTTGTCATTTTATTTTCTGTCCTGATTATATTTAATATGCATTTTCAAATTCAGGAGAGATCAATTAAAATACTTTTCCTTCATGTGCCCTCTTTTCAGACTCCCTAGCTTTAAAACCATTAGAACAGATTAAGCATATTACTTCTGGAATCACATAAACAATTACAAATAAAAGACTACAGAGTGTTGATAGTTTCTCTTTCAAAACTGAAAATTAGCCCCCCACAGTATTCTAAAATTCTGTGTCCAAATATAGTACAACTCCACTAAACCGTATCATAGGCAGCATCTGATTCCCTAAAATGCCTTCAAAGCTTATTATATTTCACTGGGAATTTAGCGAGATTTTGGGAAGACTGATAGTGTTGATTCCAAAAAACACAAGAATATCCTCAGAGGAAGAGCACAATAAAAATGCAAACTAGTAACAAAGTCAACAATAGCTTCAATTCATACTGCTGACTTAAGAGAATATTCAAAAACATTCATGAATATATAAGTACAGTTTAACTATAGTGATTTTCAAAAAAATCACAGAATGTATACATTTTTAAATTGGATGGGACCTTAAATAACTTAATTCAATAGCACCCCAAATAAGAATCTACACAATTTATCTCTGCCTCCCCACAAAACGTCCCTGTCATCTGCTTTAAGTTCTTACAGCTAAATACTTCAAGAGGCAGTTCTTTCCATTGTGGGGTAAGTCTAGTTGCTATACAGTTCTTGCAGTCTTGTCAAAAAATTATACTGAACTCAATTTATGCCTTCCTAACTTCCATCTGCTGGTCTACCTTCTAAAATAGCAGAATGTATTCTCTCTTCTACTTATGTTTTTTAAATACCTGAAGACAGCTATCATGTTTTCCACCATTTCCACCGTAGTGTTTTCTTTAGGTGAAATATATGGTCCACAGATTTCTCATGGGCCCTGGAGACACTTCTGGAATATAATGTATTTCCATATTGCAAGTAACCTTTAAAACAACCTGCCACTTGTCAAATTTTGGTGTAATATCAAAAAAGAATATATCCTTCTCAAAAAGCTATTAAAATACTTATTCTTTTCCAACTACATATCTACGTGAACCTGGATTTTCTTCACACACCTCAATCAAAACAATCACAACAGACTGAAAGCAGAAGCAAAATCCAGCTGTCTTCTGGTAAGCCAGAAATTAAAGTGCTTTGTAAAATATAAAACAAAACCACTAGTCTCACTAAAGCTTTTGTTTTAGAATATTCTTTTGAAATTCTATTTGAAATTATTTCATTTCTAATATCGTAAATATCAACAGACATAACCCACACAAAATCTCTTTAAAGTCCTCAATAATTTTTAAGAGAGTAAAAGGGTCCTGAGACCAAAAAGGCTAAAGCAAGCCTATTTCTCAGGGGCAGATTCCCGTCTAGACCTCTATCCTGGGCTTCTCTTTCTCTCTTTCCCTTTCTCTCCCTTTCTCTCTCTTTCTCTCTCTCCTCTAACATGTAAATGTGCATCTCCATCTTGATGCCTGGGGCTTCATATATGCAATTTCTGTTAGCATTAATGAAATCTGAGACTATAGCTTCAGGATAAATATACAGCCCTAAAGAGGATTAACACAGTTTTACTTTACATGCTAATTGGTCAAAAAGAAGTATACCTACCCACTGCGCATGTATTCATGAGCTAGAATCCTTAAACATACAACCCTATCCTCTTCTAGCTAGTGACTTCAAGAAATTAAATGGCCATCTGGTACACCTTTATTTTTAACATCTCCCTACGGGTATTACTAAATCATTTGGAGTCAAATACTCTAATTCTTCTATCTAAGGGTTGCAGTCTGTAAATATGGAAACACGAGAAAGCAACAGTTTAATTACACTGTGACAGTACCTTTTTAACCAAACTACTTTTACTATTTACATAAAGATAAAGCAAATTATTTATATCTGGTAAGATAAAAAGAAAATGCAAGTCTTTTGTATAATCCTTAATTTGACTCAGCAATAACCCATTCAAAAGCACCCATGTACTAATGATACAGGACAAAAAAAAAAATCTGCTCACCTAGCCGATATAACACTAAGTTTTTTAGGCTTCAACAAAGCAAAACTGACCTTTATTTGAAAATGTACTTAATTTCTTAACTTCCCACCTCCTTAATCGCTTGACTATTAGAAGATAAAGTGGGACAGAGACCACAGGTTTAAAAGATCCAACATGAAATCTATAGCTACATTCTGAGACCTTCTCAGAGAAATTCAAGACTGATAAAGAAAAAGCTTTCGGACTCCCAAGATAAAAAGTAGTCAATACTATATAATACAAATCCCTAAGTTCTAATAAATTCCTAAGTCTTATAATATTTATGTGTATTTTATTTGTAATTAAGCAAAACTATATTAATATAATAAAAATAGGGTGAGAAAGGAAGAAAGTCAAAATATGGAGCATTAAAAATAATCAGCTTATAATCTTAGATTTTTTATTTCAAATATATCAAAACTTCAAAATAATTTTTTCAGACACTTACAGCACATCTTTAAAAACAGCCCATTTTCAAAGTTAAGTTTTCTTAAAAGTTCATCACATATATAACCATTATATGTGTAAATATACATGTGTCTCTTAAATTTAAAATTTCCTATTATATATTAAATTGGCTCAATTTTTCAAGAAACAAGGTTTGTTCTCTTCTTGATACATACAGTCAAGTTCCATTTATATTAGAAGTTCTTATTAGCAGTCACCAGAAGTTGAAAGCTCTCTCAATTAACATCAATTTATATAACATACTAAATGTATACCTGGAAAAGATGCTACACACTTGCTAAAATAAAAACTGAGATCCCACTCAAAAGAAAATGTCTCCATCTTGATACTTGGGGCTATTAGTGAAATCTGAGGCTATAGCTTCAAGATGAGTATATAACCCTAGGGAGGATTAACATAATTTTAATTAACATGCTGGTTGGTCAAAAAGAAATAAACGACTGTGGCCATACAAGTACTTGAAATACAGTATAACTTCCACAACAGCATGTGCTGTTATTTCATTAATTAAAAGAGACTCACTAGTTTAGGTTTCATAAAAATCTATTGTAATCTAAACTGCTGGGGAAATTCTGGTTATTTGGAAGTTCAAGTTAAATTATTCCAACCCCTTAAAAATTTCAAACATCAGGAAAAGCGCAGAATAGTATAAAAGTTTTTTAAACTAAAGTTGAAGTAAACTCCAAAACTCACAATCTAAATTTTGCAGCCCCCAAATTACTAATACTGATTAGATGTTACAGATGAACAATTAACTACTACATCCTCAGGGTCTAGCATCTGAGCAAAGCACCTGCCTCACAGAAATGGCTCAATAAATGTATCTGAAAAAAACAACAACAAATGAATGGATGGATAGAAGAATGGATGAATGAATGAATGAATGGATGGATGCATGAATGAATGAATGAATGAATGAATGAATGGTATAGCCTTAAAAAACGGGAGTCTTTCCCAAGACTATCACTATCATTACACTATCATTCATAACACTATCATTAAGCATCTTAATGAAACTACAGACAAAAGTAAAAGCACGCTGAAAGTGCCAACTGCTCTATTTACAAAACAAATTTTAAAACATTCATTTACAAATTTTCCAGTGCAAAAAACAAAATCACCAAATGTGCTAAATTTAAGTTAATCAATAAATAAAACTTTTATCTTCTAATAATCAGAATTCAGTGTCGGGGTGAGATGGGAAGGGGAAAATGTCTGTCAATGTATTCAGCATGTTTAATGGATGCCATAAATCAAACCTTTCCATGAATTTTCTAGAGCAAATTCATGCCAATCTTTGAGCCTATTGTCACTTTCACACATGCTCACAGGAACAAAATGACAAAGAATGCTATGCCGGAACCAGTGGATTGAGGACACAAAACACTTGATTAACAATTGTCAAGGCTCCAAGTAGTAAACATTGACAGATATTTTCAAAATAAATTAATCCCACCGATTCCTACATAAGTCAAAGCTCCTGGTTTCCTTAGATGATTCACTAGACTATTGCACTTCCAGACATTTTTTATTTTTTATTTTATTTTTTTTGAGAAGGTGGCTACAATCTCCTTGTGTGACACAACTGGGAGTGAGCCCAAATGCTGATGAATACCGCTCAACGTGTTCCAGACAAAAGAGCGTTAAACGCGAATCCAAGCACATTTATTCTTCCACCATAAATGCATGTTCTCCCAAATAGCATTTTATGTGGTATACTTAAAGTTAAATACATACAGCAAGTTGAAATTTTAGTCAAAAGCACTCTGGTGTCTTACTAGCTGTGTAACTGCTACATCTGGTGGCAGCACGCTTACATGCAAGAAGCCAGAAAACTTAGAAAACAATTGTAACCGATCTGGTGCGTGTTTGCAGTAACCTTTAAGCGGATATTTCCCACAAAACCCACGACTCTGTCAAAGAAGAACGGTAGCCTACTTGCAGTAGAGAGAATGCACAAAACACACAGGAGGTGATGCCGAAGGAAAGTTGCAACCATCTGAAGAGGTGGTTTAAAAAGCCTGCCCACGAGTCAGTCTATCCTTTAAATTGCTCTGGGGGGGCCAAGCAAGGGATCACACTCGGCTTTGATCATTTCAGCGGCTCTCCCCAAAGGGCAGAGTCCCTGCAAACGAGGGGCATCCTCCAGGTCCCGGGCAGCAAAGCTCGCAGAGCAGGGACCGCCTCTATGGGAGGAGTACGCGAGGGAAGGGGAGGGGGCTCGAGGATGAATGCTTCAACGGGAGGGTAAACCCACTAGAGACCGGAGGCCAGGAGGTTAAGAGTACTGAGTGTACTAGCAAATGGAGCAGAAAGGGGCTCGCGTCCGGGGGGAGTCTTTCCACCCGAGCAGGACTGGCTCCTAAGAACCCCAGGCGAGTCTGTGCCCTCGCCTCGCCCCGTCCCCTCCAGCGCGCACCCCGTCTCCCGTGTCCTCCGCCACCCGCGAACCACCACCCACAGCCAGCGCACTACCTCCCCGGAGACGGGCGGCCTCGCGTCTACCTCGCCACCATCCCCCACCCGGGGTCGCGGGGAGGAGACCCAGGGGACGCGGGGACCCCAGCGCGGGAGGGGAGGCCCGCGAGCGGGCGCGGGCGCGACGGCGCTTACCTTCCCTGGGCCTCCCGGATGGCGGCGTGTGATTCAGCAGGGACCTGGCCGCCGCCGCCGAGCCCGGGGTTGGAGACGTGGAGAGCTGGGACCAAGATGGCGGCCCCTCCAAACTTCCACTGCTACTTTGGACACTCATCAAGCTACTTTCTGGGAACCCAACTCCCCCCCTGCGACGGCAGCGGCGGCAACGGCACCGGCACCCGCCTCCGTCATGGCGGGGGCCGCGCTTGAGGGCGAGCAAGAGAGCGAGGGCAGGGAGGGGAGAGTCAAGGGGATGGGGGAGGAAGCCGAGAAGGGGGGAGGTGGGGAGGGAAGAGGTGAGGGGAGGAGAGGGGACGGGGAGGAGGAGGGAGGGGGGAAGCGAGGGAGCGGGCTGGCGCGCCGGAGAAGAGGCGGAGGGAAGGAGCGAGGTGGCTGAGGCGTCGAGGGGGCGTCCGCCGGGGTCGGAGCGCGGGCGGAGCGCGGGCTGCGCCGGCCGAGACTTCCGCGGGCGGAACCTGCCGGCACCTCTGCAGTGCGTCGGCCCCCGGCGTCGCCCGGGTGGCGGCAGCGGCGGGCGGTGGGTGGCGGCTGAAGCAGCGGGGTAACCTCTGCATCAGTTACAGGCGGCGGCGGCGGCGTCACGCGCCGCCTGTGCAAACACTATCGCGAGGCTCCTGCGCCTCCGGTAGCGGCGGCGGCGGCGGCGGCGGCGGC
>NW_017731616.1:1354321-1358588 GCF_001890085.2 Hipposideros armiger
GGGGGGGGCGGTGGAGAGGGAGGTGACGCGGGCGCCCCTGGCGCACCCGCGGATCGCGGCGCGGGAGCTCCGGGCCGGCGGACTCGTGTGCACTGGGGCGGCTTCCCCGCGCCGGCCGGAGGGAGACGCGCCCCCGCCGCGCCGCTCCGGCTCCGCTGCCACCTGACTCCCCCTCTCCCGCGGAAGCGCGCCTGGCTCCCGACCCACACCCAGCCTGGGAAGAATTGCTGCTGCTCGCTGGGTTGTCGTTTCTCACGAGTTCGATGTGATCATTTCTCAAAATGGAACTGAAAAGTTGAGAGTTGCTTCTTTCCTAGCCATCTGTACTGGGCAAAAAAACCTGTGTGCGACTCCCAGTCTGCAGAATGGGAGGGATTACCGAATAAAAGCTAAGAAAATATGTCGGGAGTGGAGTGTGGAAATAAAACTTTATGAATGTTTTCTAAAAAAAGAATCTTTGCCGGGGTTGTGCACTGTATGTGTCGTGTAGCAGTTCTTTATTTTGAAACAGTAAGTGCAAAATCTAAATAGGCAACTTTGCTTACTGATCTCATATATTTAAGGAAACTATGCAGTGCTCATCTTGTAGAAGAGGGTATGGTTTCCAGAAAGTTCCAATTTCCAGTGCCGCTGCTAAGTCCTGACTACAAAATTCCAAAGCAAAATACAGAGTTTGCTAAAATTTACACATACAGTGTAGGTTTCTACACACCCACACACGTACAGACACACCAGTGATTGGACATCTTGTATATAAAAGAGCCCTCTAATAATTCAGGGAAAATACAACAAGGTTATTGCTCTCTTTAAAAGAACCAAACTGAATAGAATGCTAAAAAGATTATGATATAGGGCAACTGTACAAGCGTGAGGAAATGGCATGATTACCAAGGGGACAAAAATGTCATTTCTATCTTTTATTTTTATGACTTTGCATTTCTCACAGTAATGTTTTGTTCAGATAAACTATCATATTAAGACTAGAAACTTGGTTGTCAGCTATCTCCAGAAGCAATTTTAGTTTTCCTGTTCTACATATTCTTCAGTGAGTTTCTAGTTTTGTTCTGCTTTTCAAACTTAACAGGTAGATCTCACTTTAGTGAAGTATAAATGACATACAATAAACTGCACGTATTTTAAATGTACAATTTGATAAATTTTGAAATGTACTCCTGAAACCATTTCTACAATCAAGATAATGAGTGTATCCATCAGCCTCCAAAGTTTCCTTTACCCCTTTGAGGTTCCTCTTCCACTCCACCCACCACCCCCAAGTAACCACAGGTCTGCTTTCTGTCACTTAGATTAGTTTTATTTTCCAGAATTTTAGATAAATAGAATCATACAGTTTGTACTCTTTTTGGCTGGCTTCTTTTACTCGACATAATCATTTTGAGAGTCATCTATATTGCTGTATTTATCAATAGCTCATTTCTTTTTATTACTGGATATTCCATTGTATGAATATCCCACGCTTGGTTTATCCATTCACCTGTTGAACATTGGCGTTGTTTCCACTTTTTGACTTATTACATGCTTTTCTTTCTCTTGGATACATACCTAGGACCTTACCATTAGATTTTTATACCAAAGTACATGCAGTCGAATAAGGAAAACAGGTCCTATAAGAACATGTATGTAAATTTATGTAAATGTATGCTCTTTCTGTATTTTAAAAGAGTTAGCTTAGCTGATTGTGGTGAAAAAAGCAGGACAGAAAGGAAGTCAAGAGACCTGGGTCTTAGTCTCAGCAAGTAACAATCCTTCTTGATTCAATTTCCTCATCTACGAAAAAGAGGTTAGAATCACTAGGTGATCGCTAAAGCTCTTAACCAATTCCAAGGCTTGACACAGAGCCTCCGCTCCTCTCAAGAGAAGTAAACAAACCCAACCAAAGAGATTTAGGTTATCTTCCTCCCTACTCTCTCCAGAGCTTCTCTTTACCTTTATACCAACCTGGGTTACACTGTATGCAGACTGACTCCTTTTAAGTGGTAACTAGAGGATCACAGCATACACTTAATCCAATTACTTTAGCTATGTTTTTGTTATGAGAGCTGCCAAGGAAGGACAATTAAATGATTGATTCCTGCTTTCTTGTAGCTTAAGATGAAGATAGTCAACACTGACTTACTTATAAAGAGGCTACTGCCAGCAACAGGAAACTAATTAAATAAACTGTGGCTTAGCCTGAAAATGGAATGTCATGTCATCGTTTAAAATAAGGTCTTCAAAGAACACTGAAAAAAGATGATAAAATTTTCACACAATAATAAGTGAAAAAGTGGATATGATACTAATTTGTAAGTATACGTAACAAATGACTGCAGGGATACACCCAAAAAAGTTAATAATGGCTAGCTAAGGGTTGTGAAATTACATCACTATTCTTTTCTCCCTTTGTGCTTTTTCAAATTTTATGAGTCATGTATTAAGTGATTTAAGTTTAAAAAGGGCCTGAATACAAATTGTGTAAATACATAATTTTATAAAATGATTATGATTAATGAAAACTTTTAAGTGGTAAGTAGAGGCTCCCCCACCCCTTGGACATCGGTTAGTACATAAGCATTCAAAAAACATTTGATAAAGCGGTAGAGGGGATAGCTTGCACAATAGGAAAAGTTACAGAAAAGTCCTGAGAGTTCTGATTCAGATAGAAAGAAACACCTGCCACTCTGTGAGGGAGGAGAAATCTCAAGAAAAGATGATTAGAAAGTGGTCTGTGGCAAGCTTTCTTGGGGAAATATTCCCGGGGTGGGGGATAGGGGGTGTGGGGGGGAAGCCAGCATGCAAACACAGGAGTGAACTGTGTGATAGGAGAGTGCAGTAAATCCACCTAGATACAGCGGTTCTCAACCTTCCTAATGCTGCGACCCCTTAATACAGTTCCTCATGTTGTGGTGACCCCCAACCATCAAATTATTTTCATTGCTATTCTATAACTGTAATTTTGCTACTGTTATGAATCGTAATGTAAATATCTTTTTGTTTTCTGATAGTCTTAGGTGACCCCTGTGAAAGGGTCGTTCGACCCCCAAAGGGGTTGCGACCCACAGGTTGAGAACGGCTAACCTAGAAAGAATTGGGAAGAGATGGGAGAATGTTCTTTCGTGAACTGAGTGTTCCATGAGGATAGGGACTCAAGCCCCTAGTACAGTGTGTGGCAAAGACCAAGGACTCTGTCAATGTGGAATGAATGAACGATGAGGATCAATGAGCCGGGGTATGGGTGAAGGAGCAAAGCAGAAGAGGTCTTCAAGGATCTCCTGATAAAAGGTCATATACAAAAGGGAAAATCTGGGCCCTGTTCTGTATACTGATCATAATTTACAACTATGTTTATTAAACTCTTTTCTATTTGTATATCGTAGTAAAAATACTTACACAGCATCCAATATTATAGATATAATAAATGCATTTTATACCTCTTAACATTTGATTCTTACTTAATTTGATGAAATAATGCCTCAGCCCCTTTCCCCCAAACCAACCAGAAACAAGCCCAGAGACTGGATGGTGTCCTTTCTAAGTACGCCTCCATGAAGTGGAGTGCTGGAGTCAGTTCACATTGCTTGAGGGGCAGGTTGCGTACATCGCGCCTAAATCAGAGTTCAATGATGTCACATCGGTAGCTTGAAATTGGCCATGGTAGGAGTGTTTACAACTCCAAAATCAGCAAAAGCTACCCATAGTACATAGATCATTGCCTTACTGTCCTCCGTTTCCCTACCTTGGCTAAAATCTTAGGGAGGGCAGGGACCTTATCTGTCTATTACATGTATTCCCAACATCTAGCACCTGCATGGCATACAGTTGGTGCCAAATACATATTTGTTGAGTCAATCAATTACCCACATAGCTAGTTAGCAAGCAGTTGAGTTCCCTGAACAAAGCATTTGAGTTCCCTGAACTAACCTGCTGGTAAACAATTGGGTTAGCCACTCTAGCAGAGGAAGGAAGGGCCACCCTCTCACACTTACCCTTCGTTGCCCAATGTTTGTGATTTGGCACAGTTTACCATCCTTTTTAGGGTTACCAGATGAAATATAAATTTTGCATGGGCCATACTTATACTAAAAAGTTATCTCTTGTTTATGTGTGATTCAAATGTAACTGAGCATCCTGTATTTTTATTTGCTAAATCTGGCAATCCTAGCCCTTTTGAACTAAGCAAAAAATAATCAATGAGGTATTAGCTAGTAAAGTTGAAGATACTATAACCTGACAATTCAATTACAAAGAATGAATATATATATATATATAT
>NW_017731616.1:1359890-1379008 GCF_001890085.2 Hipposideros armiger
TTCTTAACCATTGCGCCACTCGGCCGGCCCCTCAATAGTCTTTTTGATAGATGCTTAGACAAGTGATTCCTTGCATTAGATTATGAAGCATTCTCACTTCACTGAGTTTGTTCTACCTGCCTTGCCCAATTCACAAAGCCACTGCTTGAAGATTTAGGTTTCCAAATTCCTGTAGACATAGTTCCAGGGTTTTGTGCATAATAGGTTGTATTTCTCCTGCTCTCTCTTGCAATGGAAATGGTTTCCTTCAGGTTTGTCAACTCTTTTGGGGAGGTGTGGGAGCTGGGGGCGGGAAGCTGGAAGCCATGGTCTATACAGAGAGACTGGAATTATTGGATTCTCAAAACTGATTCATTTTACCTGAGGTAAAAAAATTATAATTAGCTTTAGAACAATATTACCTCCCCCAAAGTGCCCTAGAAGCTGTCTTCCAAGGATATGCGTATTATGAAATGTTTGCAAAAACGAAGTACAAGCAAACAGTGCTTATACAATACATTTAAAATCAACAATGTACCTTTTAACAAAGCAGTCTACTTAGAAAAGTGAGTAAGAAAACATATAAAACCAGTGGTAATCTAGTGTTGCACTTCACTCATCTTAAGTTTTACTGAGTAAACCAAAATATAAATTTATCACATCAGGGGGAAGAACAAAGATTCCCAAAACCTTAGGCTAGACTTTATTTCTGCAATAGAATAGGCAAAAAAATTTATTTCTTTTTCATAAAAATTAATACCAAACATCCTTGATTTTTGACAATATCTTTCCAACTGTACAGTTTAAAGGCTTTCAAAATCACTTAATGCTTTCTCAGTAAATATTAAGTAAGTGCTAAATCTTTCTTAATTAGATACATGGCAATAATAAGTAGAGGCATATATAACATATAACCTTATACATATTTAGAAACTTTGAAAAATATAGAAATGTCAAATATTGATGAGAATTTCTTCCCCTTCCCCTCCCCACCCCACACCCTAAATAAGTCAAAATGCCACCAGGAAGCCAGAGGGAGGTTTCTGAGATGCGAGTAATATTCTGTTCCTTAATCCAGGTGCTGGTTAGAAGTGTGTGTTCAGTTTGTGAAAATTTATCAAACTGTATACTTAGAATAAAAAGTTAGAAAAAATTTTTTTAGGAAAAATAAACTGGCATTTGTGATTCTAAGTATATACACATTTAAGGGAAAATAAATTTGCTGTTTAATGAGAAAATGAAAAGGAGTATTTATTTTTAAAGGAAAATATTAATATAAGGGGAAATGAATGGTGGTTTCTTATGGGAAGAAGAGAAGAAAACAATGTCTTAAAATCAATAAACATACAATGAAATTTCTAAAACTGACACTATGAAAAGGTCCTTAAATACATATTTATCTACTTAACTATTGTTCACTTTAGGCATTTAGTAAAGAAAGTTGTTTGGGAATGCTTTATAACCTGTATATCCTTCAGTTCTGATTACAGTATGGACTGATAAACATTCAGTTCAGGAAATACTTGTTGAGCACCTAACCTGGGTAAAGCAATTTGCCAGTGCTGTGGGAGTGCAGACAGAGGTGAGTCATGCATGGAGCTCAGAGGTGATGAGCAAAAAATAGTAAGGCAAAGGACTACCATCAAAGTAGAAAATGATCCATGCCAGAAGTGAAGCATAGATAAATGGGACAATTTAGAGGCAAGAGAGATCACATTTAAGGCTTCCTAAATGAGGAACAGTTTCAGCTGGACCTTCAAGTGCATCAAAGGGATTTAAATTATTATTACCTTTTCAAGATTCAAAACATCCATCGGAGTCTGGGTCTATTCCATACACCAACTTATGACTCTATTCTATTTTTTATTATAACTTCAGTTTCATATAGCCTTGAGCTCCTAGTTCAATCTTTGCTTCCCCCGCTTTTTCCCCTTGTTTAGAGGCCTCAACACACTTTGCAATCCCACCTAGAACAGCATCTTTTAATTTACCATAGGCTTCTTCTCCTTGCTCTATGGGTTGGGATGGTTTAGAAGAAGACAGGGACACTACCAACAAAAAATAATTTTTCTTAGTGAAACTAAGTCACCTACTCCTCAACACGCAGAAAAGAAACCTTTTAATTAAGTTAAATAAAGCATTAATTTTATTGATCTACAAAAAAACCGTATCAGGAACATTCTCCCATAGATTTGACACAATTTGATGAATCATAAAATCATGAATCACTGAATCAGAAAAAGAGCTCATGATTTGGAAGATAGGGGTTGGGGACAGTTGGTGATATCTAAAAAAAACTTTAGCTATAGATATAATATAAACGCTAATAATGAGAGATGAATTGATGCTAAGTCTAAAATACTACTGGAACTATAGTAAAAATAGTCATTGAAATTTTATTTATAATGATGTGATTTCTTTTGGAAAGCAATTTAGCAATATGGATCAAGAGATCTGTAGAAAATTTATTCCTTTTGACTCATTAATTTCGTTATGGGAATGTATCCTAAGGAAATAACCCTAAATTGTGGGGGATGGGGGGGAGTGATTTTTCTCCTCCTTTTGCACAAAGATAATTCTACGGCCAGCTGAGTGGCACGTTGGTTAAGAGATGCCTTGGGATGACAGCTCTGAGCAGCAGGGCCCCAGTTTGGATCCCACATGAGGGCCAGTGACACTGCCCTCTACAGCTAAGATGATGAGCAGCAGCTCGACCTGGAGCTGGGCTGCCATGTAGGCTGCAGCCCCTGCTGCAGTGGGCTGCTACAAGCTACCATGTGTGACTGGCAGCCAGCGTGAGCGGTCAGCAGCCAGTGTGAGCTGCCAAGAGCCGTTGTGAAGGGCCGTCCAGAGGCTGGTGACCGATCTGCCTCACCCGGGAAGAGCGCAATGATAATACCAACATGGGCCAGTGAAGCAACGTCCTCCACAACTAGGCTGAAGAACAAAAGTACAGCAACTTGTCTGTTCCCCTTCCCCCGATTCCCCAGCGCTGTTCCCCTCCCCCAATTCCCCAATAAAATCTTTAAAAAAAAGATAATTTTATTCAACATTATTTATGATAATAAAAAATTGAAAATACACTGAATGTACAATAATAAAGATGTGGTAATAACTTATGGCTCATCTACTTTATAGAATATAATAAGGTAATTAAAATGATTGCAAAGGCTTCATAATAACCAGAAAACACTGGTTTGCTCATAAGATCTTTTAGTGAATAAAGCAGCATACAAAAATTACATATACAATATAGTATACATATATATAAAATGAGTATAGTAAAAAGATTGAAAGGAAATATACTAAAATATTAACAGTCTTGGTGTAGTAATATGATGTCAGATTTTCGTTGCTGGCCTTTGTACTTTTGGATATTGTTCAAATGTTTTATAAGAATAGTAATTACTTTATCAGAAAAAAGAAACTGTATTTTTTTCAGATGACTGGGTATACTATCCCAGATTTGATTAATGAAGACCGACAAAAGGAAGAAGTAATAGAAGGATAGGGAAAGAAAAAATGTTTGGTGCCTCCTTTTTCATAGAGTTTCCAAAGGTTATTGTTTGGCTTTTTATTGGTAAAATTAAACAAATGTGGGTTTTAAAAGTATTTGTGGAACACTCCAAGGAGCCCACTAGCAGAATCAGAGGGAATGTCTATCTTCAAATATCACAGTAGAAAAGAAGAGCAAACAAAACCAAATTTGCAGAGCAAATGACAAAACTGAAAAGAAACAGCATGCACATTTGAAAAAAAAGGCACAATAACATGGCAGCAGTGAGACTGAGCATGTAAGTTTAGCTAATAAATTTAGATTCCCTATTAATAGAAAAAGTCTCTCAGATTGTGTGAAAAATTAAAATCCAATATTTTTCTGCATATAAAAAATACATTAAAAAATAACACAAAAGGCTAGAAAGAAAAGGATGGGTAAAACTGTAGTAAGCAAGCTTGAAATAAGTTAGGGATAGAATTGTTAAATTAAAATAGAGTTCAAGGCAAGAAATTTTAAATATGAAAATATAAAAAATAAAGCTATTAAAAGAAAACATAGGGAAATATCTCCATGACCTACATATAGACAAAGGTATCTTAAACAAGACATAAAATGTGCTAGCCATAAGGAACAAATTTGACAGATTGAACTATATTAAGATTAAGAACTTCCGATCTCCAAAAGACTTGATTTAAGTCTGTGAAAGCAAACAGAATAGTACTTGCAATACATATATCTGATAAAGGACTTATATTCAGAATATGTAAAACAACAACAATAACAAAAATCTTGTTCAAATCAATGACAAACAATGCAGTAGAAAAGTGGACAAAACCCTTGAACAGTTACTTCACAAAAGAGACTATCCAAATGGCTAAAAGGCATATGAGAAAGATGTAAAACATCTTTAGTTAACAAAGAAATGCATACTAAAGCCAAATGAGACACCACTCACCAGAAAGGCTAAAGTGAAAACGATAAAATATCAGTATCCTACCGGAGTATGAGATACGTTTGGAAAACTAAGGGCAGTAACTACTAAACCTGAACATATACATGTCTTAGGATCCATCAATTTCATTTTTAAGTATATTCCCAACAGAAATGCATACATACATTCATCAAAGGACATGTATAAGAATGTTCACAAAGGAGCACTGTTCATAATAGCCCCAGACCAGAAATTACCCAAATGCCAGAATAAATACACTGTGGAACATTCCTGCAATGGAATACCAAACACAGATGAGAATTAGAAAATCACAACCTATCACAGTGATACGGATGAATTGTGCAAACATAATGCTGGACAAAAGAAGATAGATACGAAAGATAACATACTACATGATTCCTTTTATATAAAGTTCAAAAGACAAAACAGTGAAGCCATTCTACAATGTTAAAAATCAGGACAATGGTTACCCTTGGGGGTGTATGAGGGAGACATCTGAGATGTTGGTAATGTGTTTCTTGATTTAGTTTCAGGCTACATAGTGTGTTTACTTTGAAAATTCATCAAGCTGTACACTTAGATTTGAATGCTTTGGTGCATGTATATTTTACTGCAATAAAATGTTTAATGCACACAATAAAAATATATACATGCCACAGATACATAAAACCAAATTATGGCAAGTATCTAGTTAAACTTGTCTTCCCATACATTATTGGTATCAAGGATAAACTGGTACAACCAATGTGGAAATTAGTTTGGATATATGTGTACGACACACATTAACTATGTAACACCCATATATTTCCATTTCTGAAACTCTTTCCTAAGAAAAAATCCAAAATATGGGGAAAAAACTATGAATAAAAACGTGTATCATAGAGCTAAAGTCAACTATAACTATAAAATAGCCTCAGCGATAATAGCCAGTTATGACTGCTTTGAAAACTCTAGTTAAACATGACAAAAGCTTTTGGTATAATGTAAGATAAAAAAGGGAAAAGGAAATTATTTATACCCAATTATTATAATTAAATAAAGATATGAGTTAGAATAAAATGACTAAAAAGGAAAACACACAAATGATATATATACAGCTTCCCTGTCCAGCCTCTTCCGCTCGGATGACTCAAAGAATCTCATGTGTAATGATGACTCTTAAATCTGTATCCCCAGCCAACACATCTCTCCTGAGCTCCAGGATATTCAAAGTGATCACTACATATCTTCCTTTGGATATTCCACGGGCCCCTCAATTTCTTCCTCCTCTACTCATTATCTTGGGTAGCAAGGAGGCCAGGAATAAGAACCGGGATAGGATTCCGTTATCCAAACCAAAGATCTGAGAGTCATACTTGTTTTTCCCCACTCTTCATTCTCCATGCACCCATCACTTAACAGTTCCCTAAATCCACACTGTCTCCTAAAGAACCCTTTGAATTCACATCCAGCCAGCCAGCCAACCTATCCATCCCTCCATCCACCATTGTCTTTATCATTTCACACCTAGGTTATTGCAAAAGTTTTCTAACTAGTCTTCCTGCCTCAGTTTCAGCCCCCTTCAGTTCAGCTACTGTGGTTATATTTGTAATACCAAATCTGAGCACACTTTTCCATTTTAAAATTCTTCTGTGGCTCCTCATAAGGGACTGAATAAAGTTCAAACTCTCTAGCACAGCCTATGAGATTCTTTTTTATCTTTTTAAATCTTGTTATCACCTGCCTGTCTTTCCAGTTTTATATCTGGTTACTCCCTCACGGTAATCCCACACTCCATCCACACCAAACTTATTACAGTGGCCAAACAGGTTATACACTCTGTTTCACTTCCCATGCTTTCTTCCAGCCCAGAATTCCCTTCTTTCCCTGGCCCATGATCCAAGACTCAGTTCGAGCCCTTCTTTGACTGGGAAGCCTTTGGGGATCACATTTTTACATGGTTGTGATCATGAGGTACACCTAATTTTTCATCTTATTTTTATCAGTAACCTTAAAACCTGAGCAATTTTCTAGTTTGCTAAGGTACTCTTCATAATTATCATTTAGCATGCAATATTAAGTTCTCTATTTTCTCTGATCCCACACTATACTGCATATAACATTTATTAATCACTTACCACTTTTGTTCTGTAAATTTTTTTAAGTGCTCACCTCCCCAACTAGGCCCTGAATTACTTGAGAGCAGAGATTTTTTTTTTTTAAGATTTTATTGAGGGAGGGGAACAGCATTGGGGAATTGGGGAAGGGGAACAGACAAGTTGCTGTCCTTTTGTTCTTCAGTCTAGTTATGGAGGACACCCCTTCACTGGCCCATGTTGGTATTATCACTGTGCTCTTCCCAGGTGAGGCAGTCACTCGCAGGCCATTGGACGGCTGCTTACGGTGGCTCATGGGAAGCTCACGAAAGCTCACGCCTGCTGCCGGCCAGCCCCACTGCAGCCTATGCCGTCGCCGGCGACTCACGGCAGCCCAGCTCCAGGTCGAGCTGTTGTCGTTCACGATCTTAGCTGTAGAGGATGCAGCATCACTGGCCTTCATGTGAGATCTGAACCGGGGCCCTGCTGCTCAGAGCGGGCGTCCCAAGCGAACTCCTAACCAACACGCCACTCAGCTGTTGAGGGCAGAGATTTTTGTTGTATTTATTTCTATATCCCCAGTATAGAGTCAGCTGGAGAGTAGGAATTCATTCAACAAATGTGAATGAATGACTAAATAATGGTGGTTGTGTAAGTGCAATAAACTACCGGTAACACATTTTTCCGTTTCTCAGTTGCCCAAACTTTCTGTGGCTGCATTTTCATTCAGATTCACAATGTTAACAAAAAACAAAAAGGATTTAGAATACTATTTTTAGTAATATTACATTAGCTTTAGCATTTTCAATTACTTTTGATTTATCAAATGTCTTACCACTCCCAATTTTGCTTAATGTTTATAGATACAATGAAGAAAAACAGAAAGAGTACTTATCTCCTATTCTGTTTGTAACACTTCACCACACCTAATTAACAGTTAACTCTCCCTCCTTATCTTACTAGCCTTTCTAGCAGTACTTAGCTGATTGCTCCCTCCTCCTGGAACCTCTGTCTTTATTTGACCTCTGGGACACTATCTTGGGTTCCCACCTACCTTTATGGCTTCTTTTGAACAGTCCTGTTGTTGGACCCTCTGGCTCCTCTTCTGATCCACTAAATACTGGAGCCCACCAAGGCGCAGTCCTTGATGCCCTGCTTTTCTCTTCCCACAATCAGTTACCTCACTCCCTTCACCCTGGTTCTTAACCCTGGCTACACATTAGAATCACCTGAGAAGCTTTTAAAATGAAATACCAACTCTGGGGCCAGAGCCAGGATTTCCTAGGTTTTAAAGCACTCTCAGGAATTCTAATGTGGGACCACTGTTGAGGATCACATTGGGTGGGTTTAAATACCATCTCCATGCAGATTACCACAGTAAGTTTAGCTAACATCCATCAACTCATACAGTTGAAAGAAAGATTCTTTTTTGTGATGAGAACTTTTAGGATCTACTCTCTTAGCAACTTTCGTATATACCATACAGCAATGTTAACTATAGTCATCATGTTGTACATTAATCCCCAGTACTTGTTTATCTTATAACTCAAAATATGTACCTTTTAACTCCCTTTATCCAATTCCCCCACCCCTACCCCCACCCATCAGTGGTCAATGCATTTTACATTGTATGAAATATGGTATTGGTCACTCAGTAAATAACATAATGGTCTGGGGGCACTGAATAAACATATTGATAATAAGAATAAATGTTAATATACCTGAGCCAAAAAAATTATCCTGATTGCCATATACATAGAGGAAACGCACGATAGAAACAAGAGATTTTCATTGGTATGACGAGGGCAGAAAGCTCCAAGTTGCACCTCAAACACTGCTGTGTGAGCCCTTGGCATGGAGAACCCTATGTGTCGTCAGTGTAGAGGGGGAGTCACTGAAATGAGAAACCAAATTTGAAACAGAACTATTCATCAAAGAACAAGAGGTATCCAAGATAATGACAAAGGTTTGTCCAGAACCTCTCTTTTCAACTAACAAAGTGATGCAAATACAACAATGTTTAGGCTCAGCCCCCAAAAGGATATAGGAGCATCTCCTACCAAGGTTATGGTATATTTTTCAAACAAAAATATTTTTATATTGGGCCGGCTGAGTGGCATGGTGGTTAAGAACTGGCTTGGGACCCCAGAGGACCCCGGTTCGGATCCCACATATAAGGGCCAGTGACACTGTCCTCTACAGCTAAGATGCTGAACAACAGCTCAACCTGGAGCTGGGCTGCCCTGAGTCGCCAGCCACGACGTAGCCTGCAGTCCCTGCTGCAGTGAGTTGCCATGGGCTACTGTGTGTAGCCAGCAGCCAGCGTGAGCGGCCAGCAGCTGCCATGAGTGGCCGTCCAGAAACCGGCAACTGATCTGCCCTCGCCCGGGAAGAGCGCAATGATGGTGCCAGCTTGGGCCAGTGAAGCAACGTCCTCCACAACTAGACTGAAGAACAAAAGGACAACAACTTGTCTTTTCCCCTTCCCCCAATTCCCCAGCGCTGTTCCCATCCCCCAATTCCCCAATAAAAATCTTTAAAATATATATATATATATAATATTATATTAATAGCACCAATGTTTTATTAGTAAGCATATTTTTAATGCTTACCATATGCCAGACACCATGTAGAATGTTTACATGCATTATCTAATTTGATCCTAACAACAAACTCTAGGACAATAGGCACTATTGTTATCCTTATTTTACAAATGAGAAAGTTGAGGCTTACAGGGACTAGGGAGCTTGTCCAAAAGCCATGCAGGCATTAAGGGAAGAAACTAGAATTGGAACCCTGGTCTGCTTGAGGCCAAAGTCCATGCTTTCAACTGCTCTGAATACTGCTTTTTTATTTACATTTGGCCCTCCATATATGTGGGCTCTGCATCTGAGGACTCAACCAAACTCAGATGGAAAATACAAAAAAAAAACCAAAAACTAGTTACGCCATTGCTGACATATACTACGTAGAGTTAGGCCTACAATGGTTGTGTCTGTACTGAACACGTACACACTTTTTTTCTTGTCATTATTCCCTAAACAACATAGTCTAACAGTTTACATAGCATTTACATTGTATTAGTTATTATAAGTAATCTGCAGGTGATTTAAAGTATACGGGAGGAGGAGTGTAGGTTATATGCAAATACTGCACCATTTTATTTTATTTTATTTNAGTGAAGCAACGTCCTCCACAACTAGACTGAAGAACAAAAGGACAGCAACTTGTCTGTTCCCCTTCTCCAATTCTCTAGCGCTGTCCCCATCCCCCAATTCCCCAATAAAAATCTTAAAAAAATAAAAATTTTAATTGCAATTAATTAATACCACAGTTCTTTTCCACTCTGACTTTCCCACCCTCATGACACAAGGTGAATGTTGTTGGTCTGGCGGTGGGATTTTGGGAGATCAAGCTAAGTGGAAGCTAAACTGAGGATACATTCAGATTGGATTTAGTAGGATACATTAAGGAGGTTCACAGTTGAATTATTGTCAGACTACAAAATATTCTTGCTGCTCACTGTCCTAACTCATCTGGCACCGTAATGTGAAGGTACAGGGCTCAACATAAACCTCATTCGTTGATACGTTATACTAGCATATAGATGACCAACTATTTAGTGAGAGTCCTCAACTCATAATAGTTATGTTAGTCACTGACAAGGAAACTTGAGATATTCTGAAATCTCATATAGGAAATAAAGTAGGTAAAAATTTTCCAAAATTTGGCAATAATCCTAAAATTTTATGTGACATTTCCAATAAGCTAAGATGTTGAAATAAACTTTTCTAAATTGTAAATAATTTTTAAAAAATTCAAACTTGTTAGAAGAAAACCTGGATTAGCTTTTAATTCTATGTAAAATGTTATTTCAAATTTGGAAAACTTCATATGAAGAGGCAAACAACAAGCATGCGGTAAAAAATAATTTAAAAAATAGAGGTTATGTCAGGCAGTTAATCAAATTTATGTTATTTTCTGGGTTTTGTGTTATTCAGGGTATTTACCAACCTAATTTTTTTGTGATTCCTTTTCTCATTTTAAATAGTCACTTTTGTCCTTAATTATATATTTGTTCTATTAACAACTTCCCTCCTACCTCCAAATTGGGTGAGTTTCAAGCCCCACACAACCTGGATCGGCCCTTGAGCCTCAGAAACCCAATGAGTTTCCTAACAAGAAGCGATCCCTGAAACCTTCCAGATTTACCTGTACATCCACTGGGAGAAGAAAGTGGTAAGTAGAGTGCTGTTCTCCTCTCAGATAAGACTTAGAGCTGGCCAGAGATGCCCACTTGAAGTGTCCTTTCCCCTGAGCTATATCCTGAGTTCATTTAGCTCTCCTAGATAAATAAAGGTCATAGTCAGCCATTGCACACCAGCCAGGAGAGGGCCACAGCAAGAAGCAAAGAGGAAATGAGTTTTAAATTCTCTTAGGTTTCTCACTAAAAACTAACCCCCTTGGTCCCACTGTATCCTTAACAACTCCATTTTGTCACTGTCCTATATTAGCAGTCTTTATACCAGGATATAAGAGGTTTATCCAGCATGGCCAGCACACTTCCCTTCCCTAAGGGTGTCCTGTGAAACATCAATCTCACAAACCTCTGCTTTATTGGGATAATAAATTGGGGTAATGCTGCTTACTAGAATTTTCTCCGAAGATTCCCAATGCACACTAGCATCTTCAAAGCTTTGAGAAGTCCAGAAGTGTTGACTTTGATTCCACATTTCTCAGTCAAATTTGACCATAGGATCCTTTTACCCCAGTATACATCTTGAGAATTTTTGCTCTCAACAGATGTACAAACATTTTATTATTATTTTCATAATACAGTTCAAGCCTTCAAAAGGCATTTGGATTTTAAAGAGCTAGGAACAGAAGAAACCAATCTGTAACATTGGAATTTAAGGTGTCATGGCCAAAAGTTTAAAGATAGCTTAACAAAATGTGAGGGGGCCATCTGTACATCAAATTCCAACATCTTGTTGACTGTTGTCCTAGCCATTCATAAGGCAGGTCTCAAGCCTGTTTACAAAAAAGAGGATTGTAGTAGAGGATATTATTTGTTAATTGATTATGTTTGCATGCTATTATTCTCAGATTTGGAATTAATTGCCTAATAGATTAATAATACTTTAACACATGCACTTTTTTAGTCTTTGGTTACAGAATCTGTGGAATGATGAAGGTGTAAAGCCTTGGTGAATAACAAATCCAGTTTAAATTGCTATAAGAAATCTTGTTTAAATTTCCTCTTTAAAACATTCTGCTCAGGTATAAACGTGTATAGTATTGGTAACCACAAATTCAGTAAAAGGAAATTGGTAAGCTCAGCCAGATGCTAAGAGAAATCAAGTGGATGAGGCCAGTATGCATGCTTAGAAGTATCAGTACTGGCAATGTTGCTGGTTCAATCCCCACATGGGCCACTTTGATCTGAGATCTCCTTAAAAAAAAAAAGAAAGAAAGAAATATCAGTCCTGGGAGTGAATAAAGGCCTACTTTAGGAGAGATCACTGCCACTAGGACATTATCAACCTTACCAAAACTCTTGAGTCTTATATGATATAAAATGCCTTTATGGTGACTTTTAATTCTTTATTTGGGTTTATTCTTTCTTTCTTTCTTTAATGATGCAATTGCCCTGGTCTTGGCATATCTGGATCTTTTTTCCCCTATTGTGTTAAAAGCAAATGGCTCACATGCCAGTGCTTGGAGGGCATGTTGGGGCTCTCCGTTGACGACATGTTTTTCTTTACTTTCTCTTCATATTAACCTGCAAACACAATGCTCAGGAAGTGTTGGAAAATAGGCCTCTGCCATCAGAGTCACCACATATGGTCGTGCAGGTTGTGGGCTTTACAACCTGCATGACTATACCCAGCAGCTCTGTGCTGCCGTCTTCCATACTTGCAGAAATAAGGTGACTGAAGAAGAAGGGTATATAAAGGAATCTGAAGAAAGCTTGTGATTTTTTTTTCATACATGAAACAAAATTGATCATTTATTGTGTAACTTTAAGTTACACAGTGTTTATTATGGAATAAAGTAAATTTTTCTGGTTGAGAAAAAAGTTCAATGAAATAAAATTTGAATAAAATTAGAAGTAAAAGCCATTGTAATTATTTTCCATTAAGAGCAAAATATCAATCTTTTTAAATATTAAAAAACAAAAGGGGGGGTTGAAACTCACAGATCGTGGCAACCACTACATGATCCTATTCTGTTCATTCTCTGCTCCTTTTCTAACACAACCCTTTCCTCAAACAGTTCAAAATGCAGACTGTCTGCGTCTGGCAAATTGGAGTCAGCAGCGAAATTTCCCTGAGATGCATTTTCATATATCTGCTGTCAGTAGAGAGGCTGCAGTAGTAAAAATTTTCTAGCTCTCAACATTAAAGACATGAAACATTCTTCACAATCCCAAACAACCTTTTCTCAACAAGATGTCAGACACTAAGAAGAAAATAGTACCTGAGCAAGATCTATAGTTAAATATATACCATTTTCCAAGGGATAGTAATTAAATATATCCTCATCTTTTTCTCCTGAGGTTATGCATATTGTCCCTGGATGGTCAACATTGTTCGTTTTGTAAGTTATTGTTTTCTTAGACCTCTTTTTGATTGAGCATGTGGATAAACACCTAAAGATGATTGCTATTGTAAGATTTTCTGTTGAGATCCCAATTAGCTCAAAGGCATCATAGCTGCTTTAAGAGGGATGTGGTGGGACTATTTCATTTTATTTCACTATAATGTGGATAATTGTCTCCAGCTTATTAGAAAACAGCATATCCACAGGGATTTTTTTTAATGCTCTCAAAAAATTGATATATGTATGGCAATATTATGTGTGTGTGTATTCATATATTATATAGCAGCCAAGTAACTGTCAATTGTGTGTGTGTGTGTGTGTGTGTGTGTGAGAGAGAGAGAGAGAGAGAGAGAGAGAGAGAGAGAGAGAGAGNGAGAGAGAGAGAGAGAGAGAGAGAGAGAGAGAGAGAGATTGTGTGCATATCTCCCCTCAGCTGCATTGACAAGACGTTGTAGAGAAAAAAAGGGGAATGGATTTCCTCTCTGTAGGGTAAGCTAGGGCACCCCTTAAAAAAGTATAAGCAAGCTTGCAGCTGAAATGAAATGAAGGAAGGAGTCCTGAGGCCATTACCAGCCTGGTTGTAAAAGAGACTTCACATATAGCTAGTTGGAAAGGGAAGTTTAAGACTGGGATTGGGGGTGGAGATGGAATCTGCCCAATCAAACTTTTAAGCATTAGTGAGAAAAATACCCAATTCTGCTTGTATGGTTATGGCTCTAAAAACTTACTTGGTGAGGATATTTAATGTTTTGCTTTGTTAGAACTTATTTTCATAGCCTCTTTCAAAGTTGTGGGCATATGACTAGAATCTGCATTTCAAGTAAATCATCTTTTTTTTTCATTATTAGTTTCAGGTGTACAGAACAATGCAATAGTTATCCTTTTCACCCCTCACAAAGTAACAACCCCCCTCCCCCCATCCACTGCCCTCCCACCCCTGATATCATATTTATCTATTACAATTCCATTGACTCCGCAGCCACTATGGAAATCAGTATAGAGGTATCTCAAAAAACTGGAAATGGAGCTACCTTATGACCCAGCAATTCCACTCTTGGGTAAATCATCATTTTGGCCCAAATGTTCCTTTTCTACTGGAAGCAGGAGACCCTTCTTGCAGGGAAAGTATCTATGAAGAAAAAAACAGACTCATAATAGTAAACTTTGAAATCTGTACTTTTACAAAGTAATAACATTGTCGTAATAGTGTTATAAGGTGTTTAATTTCATAGTTTAATGGTAGAAAAAAATTAAAGAAGATATATGATAAACGTCTAGGTTTTTAGCAAAGTACTCATACTCTAGATCTTCTTATACTAAAGTGGTAATTGCTGAATATGAGGAGATTTCTTATTTTAAAATCGTAGAAAAAAACATTTATGAAAAAGGAAACTGGTCAAATAGCATTTCCTTTTAATAACATTTTTTTATAGACTTCATGATAACAGTACAGAATGACAGTCACAAAAATAAAGTATTGAATAGATTTAACGTAGTGTTTTTAAAGTTAGCAATGGACTCCCTGCATCAGAGTCACTGGGAGGACTTACTAAAATGCAGATTCCTGAGCCCCATCCCAAACTTTTTAAATTGAGGTAGATGAAAACTCCAGAATCTGCATTTCAACTAACACTCTCCCATGACTTCCAAGAAGACTAAGATATGAGAACCACTACACAAAGTTTCCTGTGGCTAGAATAGATGTGCCCATTTTTGTGTCCTCAGAACCTAGCATGCTGCCTGGCCCGGAACAAATGTTCAATAAATGTTTATGTAAGCAACGTGTACGGGGAGAAGGTCTTTCTGCTCTTAATCATAGCTTAGGTCCAAGCATTTACCTAAGGAAAGTATTCAACTATGTTCTATAGTTACTAAGGGAAATAAGTACAGGGAAAAAAGTGAAAAACAAAGGACATGGGCTGGCCAAGTGGAAATACATTATAAATGTAGCTGATGTGTATATTTAATGTGTGCTATAAATGCAAAAGCTCAATTAATGTGCTATAAATGTGTCAGCCCAATTAACTAAAGCATGAAACTTTTCTTCTCAGAGGCACCATTTAAGAAATAGCAATGGATCAACATAGCCCAAATATCTCAATTGCAAAAATTATGTAAAATATTTGCATCTTATGGGTGAATAGAATAATTTTCAACATTAAAAAAATAGCACTTTTAAAACTACAGTGGAAAAATTCTAGAACGAATGTGCCAATGTAGGGGCTGGAGTGGGTTTGGATAAGATATATAAAAGGGCTGTTCTAACTATTCAATTAGCAGGTTGTGAGAGCAGCTGGGCTGGGTAGAGTTGGTGGTTGGGCTGGCAGTGATGAGAATGGGAACTTAGACCAGTATCCAAAAATGCATCAGAAAATAGGTCTGATTAGCTGAAGGATGAATGTGAGGAATGACTACTAATGGCCTTTAAGACCCTGCATGATCAGAAAAATCTGACCCTGATACATTTATCATCCCATCTACAAAAGCAAATGTTTGCTTGTTTCAGTTCTTTACTGATTATAACTTAAGGTCTTTCTTATCTATTTACTTGCTGACAAATTTTAAAGTAAATGTACAGTACATTTCTGCATTTACGTTAGGTATTTTATTTAACAGATTGAAATGAACAAAGCATGGTTCTGACATAACCAGAATCAACTTTTTTGGTAATATGTAATATAAATTTTTAAAAAATAAAAATCAAGTCCTATCCATCCAGTAGGTTTCTTTTATTTTTTTTTTAATTGGGGAATTGGGGGAAGGGGAACAGACAAGTTGCTATCCTTTTGTTCTTCAGTCTAGTTGTGGAGGACGTTGCTTCACTGGNCAGTGTCACTGGCCCTCATATGTGGGATCCGAACCGGGGCCCTCTGGCGTCCCAAGCCAGCTCTTAACCAACGCGCCACTCGGCCGGCCCACTACTGCACCATTTTATATAAGGGACTTGAGCATCCACAGATTTTGGTGTCTATGGGGGTCCTGAAACCAATCCCCTGCAGACACCAAGGGACAGCTATATTTCCGTTTCCACAGACTATGCTTTTTAATTGCTGGATGGAATGTCATGTCATGGAGCTTTAGATTACAGACTGCAGCTAAAGGAAAGTGTGCTCCTCAGTTTCCCACCCTTTCCCACATCTTGACCATCTTTCTTCATCCTTGACTGTCAATATAAGGGAAACAGACTTGAGTTCAGATATACCTTGTGATAACAGTGGTAACAAAAATTATAGAACAGGCAAAACAACAGCAGGAAGATGACTCCAAATCTGACGATCAAAGTAACCAAGACATATTTAAGCAAAGCAGCAGCTGAAATGAACTGAGACTCAGTGGGCTTAAAAAAAATAACTACAGAGAAGCTTAAGATCTTACATGTCTAAATAGTCAAACAGAGCTGCTGTAATGTATATGGCTTTATTCTTTTTGTTAAATATTTTATAGATTTATTAAACTGAAGAAATATGTGTGAGTTTAGGCTTTGTACCACTTCCTTGGTTTGGGGTATCAACATTATCAAAACACTCTTAATTTTCAAGTATTATGGCCTTTTACACTGATGACTATTAAATTTTATATATACTTTTTATTGCATTGGTAATTCAATGCATTTTCAGTGCTGTAATTTTGAATGACTCTTTCCAAGTTTCTGAGGTAGCTTGCACCTACTCTAGTTACAGCTTTTTATAGCCTCATCTAATGATGGATTTGAAGACTATTCTTGTATTTATTGTTACACCAGAATGGGTCTTATATTCCATGTAAGAAGATATAGAATGGCAATTACCAACTGTATAGGGAAATTGGCAATGTTACTGCGATGACAAGCACAGTTGTAGTGGTGTGACCGATTTATTCATTTCTTTAATAACCTTCATAGTTGTAATGAGTCATCCGTGTCTCGTATTCTAAATTATAGGGCACCCTTTTATTCTCAAAACAAATGAGCATACATGATGACTTTTTTTCTTTCTAACTCTCATTTCAAAGACTTAATTTTTTTATAATCTAGTAGTTAAGAGAATCAGACAGGTGTAGTTGGAATCCTGGATAAGGGAAGAAAAGGTTAGACAAGGTGTGGATTCTTCCACTGCCCCCAACTTGTCCTCTAGACATCTTTTTAGAGGCTTTGAAGCATGGCCAGGCTCTTGGTTGCTATGAGTCTAACATTTAAGCAGCTAGTCTCTTTCATTCCTTTTAGGAAAAAAAGAAGGAGGAAGAGAAGAAGAGGAAGCAAGTTTTGGTTTGACAATCAAGCAGACCATATTTGTTCTATACATCAATTTCATTATTCACAAATGAGGACGTTTTAAAGGAACCATTAAAGAATAGAGTATATCTGCCTTTCAGGTCTCAGTGTCTTAGTAGGTGGTGTTTCTCGTAGAAATTCAGATGCTGAGATGATGAGAAAGAAAACCTCAGCATATTATCAGTTGTTTTGTCCATATTAGTATCTTTCTTCTTGAATATGGATAATCGAAATCACAGATTAGCAACATACTAGTGGTGCAAACTAAGAAGACGAATTGTTTTCTCCTATGATTCTTGGAAACAAAGGAGGAACTGTCTAAGCTGAGGGTATTGCAACATGCTTTAACTTGTTGCTTCAGTAGCACACAGGGTTTTTCTACATTGGCTTAAAAATGAATGACTGTCATTTAGACAAAGATTTGAAACAAATTTCCAGTCATGTAAATTCTGCAAATGAGTCAGTCACTTGACATGTTAGAAGAAGTATGTGGGCATAAAAACAACGGTAAGAGGAAGTATTTTTTACTTTAATATAAAGTTCTAAGTTAGAGAAGATGCCCCTCCTGAGATATAAAACTATAGGCCTAACAAAAATGTTGAAAAGTTCAGAGATAATTAACTCTGATAATGATGACGTAGAAGCTATATTTATATCAAGAAACAGATTCATTCTGTAAGAAAACTGGAACATGATGAAGTTTTATTTGGATTATGAACAAGAACAATAAAGGTCTGCATTTGTTCTGATCTTTCAACAGAAGCTGGAAAAGTTAAGGTCTTATAAACAAAATTGTAGCTCAAACAAAATACAGTGTTTCTTTTATGACCGGGAAATAAAACATCAAAGTTGGTGGTGTAAAACTCTAACATCACCAAGACCCAAAAATTACAGACTCACAAGTGAAGGCAATGTTGATTTGATTATTTACTTCAATTAGTATGAATTTTTCCATGTGGTTAAGCCATGAGCTCTACATCTAAGGGCTCTGAAGTATTAATGAGCATCTGAGAAATTCAAGGTGAAAAACCAAGCCAACAATGAAACCTGAGTGCTCTAACATCTTTGTGTGTCTCCAGACCTGACCCTCCACAATGTTAACATCATCAAGTTTCTAAGTCCTCACCTCTCTCCATTTCTTCATAATCTGTCAGCTGCCTCTGGCTTCACTTTCTAATTTATCCAGCCAGACCTCAGGATTCATCCCTTCAATCCCACTCTTGCCAAGACAATTAACTTCCTTACTCCTTTGAAAGGTCATTCACTAAACCCACTCTGGATCAGTCCAACTGCTGGCTGCTCTTACACATGAATGTCTGGAGGGAAAAAAAATCACCAGACTATTAAAATTAATGTTAATGATGGATATCTCTGGAACTATAGGGAAATTTCATTTTCTATACTGATATGATACATGTAGAAGAATGATGGAATTAGAAAACCACTTTTTGGCAATAAGCATAGTAATAATTCAGGGAAGAGGCATCAGTGGATGCTAAATACTAAAGGGTGAAAGTGGAATAAAGAACAGAATTTTACATAGTCTCAAAGTATATCCCTCAAATACTAATTAGCTACAAAAGGATGGAAGAGTAATTTTTCAGTTGAGAAGCCTGGCAGATACCGTCTGCCAACATAAGAAATGTCCAAACCTGTGGAGAACTTATTTCTTTTTTTTTTTAAGATTTTTATTGGGAAATTGGAAACAGTGCTGGGGAATTGGGGGAGGGGAACAGACAAGTTGTTGTCGTTTTGTTCTTC
>NW_017731616.1:1383833-1391432 GCF_001890085.2 Hipposideros armiger
CAACATGGGCCAGTGAAGCGACATCCTCCACAACTAGACTGAAGAACAAAAGGACAGCAACTTGTCTGTTCCCTTTCCCTGATTCCCCAATGCTGTTCCCCTCCCCCAATTCCCCAATAAAATCTTTAAAAAAACCAAAAATATAAAAAACATTGTTTATTGTCTGCATCTGCTTGAATGTCAACTTTATAAGAGCAAGAACCATGTCAGCTTTGTTTGTACTGTATCCCCAGTGGATAGAACTGTATCTGTTCTATAGAGGCACTCATTAAATATTTGTTGAATACATGAATGATAAGTAACTTACTATAAAAAGATCTAATCATTTACCAACAAAGTAATAGAGTGATATATTCACAACCAAAGGAAATTTCATGTTGAGGGGAGATTGTATAACATATTGTGAACTCTGGACTAAACTGCAAAGTCATGGAGGGCAAGGAGCAGGAACACACATGTTGTATAACATGAAATATAAAAACAGATATCTCTGAATTACAAGGAGCACTTAAGCACGGTGCAAAAGTCAAGAAAAACTCATTCATCCCTTATGTCTGATCTAAGTGAAGAATATTTGGTAGGCTCTCAGCAAAAATAAGATCAATTATAAAGTATTATCTTGAAAAGTCCGAAGTCCATTAGCTTAAGCAACAATCCTAGGCACACTTAAAATCTTATTTTACAGAATCCTAATATGCCATAACGACCTAAGCAAAGTATCTCATAGGAGTAATGATATACAAATGACATTCAAAGAACTTACAATAAACTCATTTGCATCATTTGTGTTTAATTGGAATCAGTAATTATTTCCATTTTACAAAAAACAAAATACAGATATATGAAATATAAGTCAACCAGGAAAATCATCTTAAATCAATACCACATCCTAAGTGAAATTTCCATGCAACCAGACTATAGTGAGGGACTTTAAATAAAACTGAAAAATCAACTCAAACATTGATAGTATAGTTTTAAGACTTCAAAAATATACTGATTTTAAAATGTCAATAAGAAGTATGGGAAAAACTTGTGAAAACAACTTGCATTTTTCATTGCAAAGTCCCACAGAGGGTTGCAAAAGAACTTCTATCTCCTGGATCCTTAATTCAAAATCAGTATCATACAAAGTGTTTCAATTTTGCGATTACATTTAGCAGCAAATAACAGAAAAATAGCCAATTTTTTTCATGTACCAGGAAATCTGAAGGGAGATAGTGACATCAGGCCAAGGGCCTTTTATCTTTCTATACCTCCATCTTAGCATATGTTTTTTTTGCCCTCATGTCATTTGTGGCTACAAGATGGCTGCTCCACCTCTAGCATTGCATATGAGTTCCAAGCAGGAAGAAAGCGACAAACAAAGGGCAAAAGGCATGTGCCAGCAAAAACTTGGTAAGAGATTTACCAGAAGCCTCCATTCAGTGACTTTTCCTTCAGATTTCGTTTACCAGGACTTGCCTCATATGGCCACCCCAAGCTGCAAGGGGAGCTGTGAAAGGAACTGTTCTGCCAGGACTTTACCACATTTTTGGTTTCTGTAGGATATATGCATAGTAGACTGTTCCATGTTGATGCAGTATTGAATATCCAACTGGGAGGCACTGGACATGAAAGGGTGTGAGTGTCAGAGGCAAATTTATCCTAATGCTAATGAAGCTTAAATTTCAGCTTCCCTTACTTATAAGGACCCTTCCAAAGCCCTGGGAGATGTCCTGGAAATGTGTTCACAAGGTCATATATTTTTGTAAAACATGCACAATTAAAATATTTTAATTGCGGGCCGGCTGAGTGGCGCGTTGGTTAAGAGCTGGCTTGGGACGCCAGAAGGCCCCGGTTCGGATCCCACATATGAGGGCCAGTGACACTGCCCTCCACAGCTAAGATGCTGAACAACAGCTCAACCTGNAGTTGAGCTGTTGTTCAGCATCTTAGCTGTGGAGGGCAGTGTCACTGGCCCTCATATGTGGGATCCGAACCAGGGCCCTCTGGCATCCCAAGCCAGATCTTAACCATCGCGCCACTCGGCTGGCCCCTGTGGAGAACTTTTATAAGAGTCTATTTGAGCCAAACTGATGACAATTGTCAGGAAGCAAGATCTCAAATGCTCTGGAGAATGACAGTTTGCAGTTTCTTTTATGCATTTGGAATTAAAGAGGCATCTAAGGAAGATTACATAAGGGTGGGAGAAAGCAAGGTAAAGATTGGACAACAGGGGGATTTACAAGATTATATGCTTGTTCGAGGGTGGTTACACCTCCTAGGGGTCTGAAAAAGAGAATTACTTCTGGCATTTCAAAGGTGTGCTAACCTAGATGCACAAGATCGAAGGACAGGGCTTCTTTAAAAACCTTTCACTAAAGAAGTTATATGCCTGGGGCCTGACTACCCACCAAGACCTGCCCAATTAAGAATTTTTTTTTTTTTTTTTTAGCTGAGCCGTCCTGCCACCTGTTGGCAGCCAATTAAGAATTTATGATTAGATCACCCTGTGAGGTTACTTTCTGTAGAATCCTTTTTTCGTCCAGAGATCTTTAATCCATGAGTAGTTTATTCTTTGTTGATAGTGCAAGATAGGGATCTGAATCAACATTTTCCATCTGTGATAGGCAGAATAATTATTTGGCAGAGATGTCCACACCCTAAACCTCCAGAACCTATATATGTTATGTTACATGGCAAAAGAGATTTTGCGGATGTGAATAAGATTACAAAATTCCAAATGAGAAGGTTGTTCTGGATTATGTGGGTGGGCCCAATCTAATGACTTGAGTCTTTAAAAGTGTTGAACCTTCTTGGCTGTAGTTAGAAATGTGACTATACAAGAATGGTTAGAGAAATGCAATGTTGCTGGCTTTGGGGACGGAAGAGGGGGCCGAGAACTAAGGAATGAGGGTGGCTTCTAGACTGGAAAAGGTAAAGAAATAGATTCTCCTTTCCAGCCACCAGGAAGAAATGTGGTCCTGCTAACACCTTGATTTTAGCCCACTGAGACCCATGTCAGACTTATAACCTACAGAACTAACAGTAAGATAACAGTTTTGGATTGTATTTGTATAAGTCACCAGGTTTTTGGTGGTTTGTTAATTAGAAAACCAATATACCCCTCTAACCAGCACTTTTTAAAAAATTAAATATTCCATCCTGTTCCTACTAAATTAAAATGCCATCTTTATTATATACATAATTCCCATGCACATGCTGCTTTCTGAACTCGCTGAACTCAGAATGGATCTCTTTTCCTGATCTATAACCGTATTGTTTTAATTACTGTTACTTTATAAAGTTGGGCTTTTTTAAATGTTTTGAATCCTTGCTCTCCTATTAAACCCCATTCCTACCTCTTTATTTAGAACCTCCTCATTTCTCTCCTCTTTCCTAGCATCTTAACCACTATCTCCAGAGCATAATCCTTCCATTCATTTTTGCTTTACTGCTGGAGTGATTTAAAATGCAAGTGTAATCAGATTTCTACCACTTAAGTCCTTCATGGTCATCCTTCATCTTCAATACAAAGTCCTAGTTCCTTGGAATGGTACATAAAAGTGTGAGGAAATGATGCTGCCTATCTCACCAGTGTCATCTCCTGCCTCTCCCGCTGCTGTCTTCTCCAGACACCAAAGAACCCGAAGCTCATAGAGAGCACCACGCTTTCAATCTTTTCTATCTTTGGATATGTTGCTCTTCTGCCTATAATACCTTCCATTCCTCCTCCAAGCCAATTAGCACCATACATTCACAACTCAGATGAAGCATCAACTTCCCTTGGCAGCTTCCCTTTGCCCATTCCTCACTGTCAGATTGAGCTAGTACCCTTCCTTTGCACACGCATAACAGCAAAAATGTTCCTCTTCTAGCATGCACTTATACATTTTCAGGGCAATTGTTGGTTTACTTGTTTCCTGCCTTCACTAGAGCGTGAAACCCTTAAAGGCAGGAGCTGTCTTTCATTTCTGTATCTACAGTACTTAAAAGGGTGCTAACAACCTTGTAATAATAAGAATATGAAAAATAATGAAAGAAGTGGAACTGCATATTAAAACCCGGACTAAGTACTTTTCATAATTCAGTAATTACTAAGTGTCAGATTATAATTTTGTGTTCCGTGAAACTGTGTTTGACTAAAAATAATATTGTCCAGCTTGTTCACTCATCTTATTCACAAGGCTTGGCTGTAAGCGACTTTGGGATGTTTCCAAAGGAAGAAAGTTTTCTATGTTGAATAAATTCAAAAGACATGACTCAGGCTCTAAAAGTAATCCAGAAGAGAATTTCTAAATTATTTTGATTGGGAATGGTATTGTTTGATTATTTTGATAGGCATAACCTTTACTTGAATACCTGTGAGAACCACCAGGCTCGGTTAGGTGCCTTCCCTTCTTCTGTGATCTGATAGCAACGAACACATGCATCTAGCATAGCACATATGATGTCATATGGAAGTGATATGTTTAAGTATCTCTTTTCCATTATCAGTGGTTTTCTACAGGGGGATAATATAGCCCTCTCCCCTGTAGAGGTGTTTGGGGCAATTTTTAATTGTCATAACGATGAGGGGAGAGGTACCTCTCTCATTTAGTGGTTAGGAAGCAGAGATGCTAAATATCCTACAGTGTGCAGTACAGCTCTGTATCACGAAGAATTATCCAGCCTAAAATGCTCAGTGACTACATTAAGGAGCTGACTTTATTGATCTTTAATTTCCAATTGGCTAGGAGAATCCTAGCTCTAAAAGTCACTCTGAACTGAAATTGCAAAGGCAGGAACCCCTAGTTATAATTTGTAGGTTATGTGGGCCTAAATAATCGTTCCATTTCTTTGTAATCACCTTTCATAGTTAATTTTATATTTCCTTCTTATATAATGAAAAAGGGATAAGGGAATGAAGTCATTAAGTCAGATATTTCTTTTTCTTTTTTTTGGTTGGTCGAGGTAAGGTTAATTCTAATTTAAAATAGGCAAAAAAAAGGAAAAAGAAAAAAAAAGTTTACTTTCTGTACTTTCTTCCATCAATCCACCTATCTCTAAGATTCTCCTTCATATTTTGGCATCTTTCTCCAAGAAGCTCTCCAGTTTGGCACCATCTAGGAAACAGACATTCCTGCTTTGAATATGCACGTTTGACATGCCATTTTCCCAGGGTCCAAGGTCTTAATTGTTTTTACTGATAAACCAGGTGGCTCCCAGATAATATGGTTTCCACATTACCTCTAAATTCCCTTCTAGTTTTAACATTCTATGATTCAATGCCATTAAAAGTCTACAATATTTTCAGAAGTCCTTCCTAAACATTATCATGACCAAGTGTCCGCAAACTTTTGAGATGAAAGAGCCGCCAGGTGTCAGCAAACAGTGGCTCACAAGCCACAGGCTCTGAAGTAAAATTGAAAATGAAAATAAAACTATCATAGTTTCATTTATAAAACTTTTAAAGGATATTATTTACATAATGGTAATTATGTAAAAATATATTTATGGCTCTCAAATAATTTTTAAATTGTGAGAGACAGGATTGGCTCTTCCAGGGGTCGGCAAACTTTTGAGACCAAATGTACCCAAAGAGCTGCATGTAGCACAAGAGCCACAGTTTGCTGATCCCTGCTCATGACTCTAAACTACTAATGAGCATTTACAGTTTGTACCAGTGCCATGAGTTGAAGTATAAGAAAGAATTTAGGAAGGAGGCACAAGACCATTTCAGTCAAGTGGGTGATATTTTTTGAGCTGCTGGGGCTTGAGTGCCTCTAATCATGCTTTTTAGGAAACTAGCTCTCCAGCATTCCCTAGGTCCATTACTAGTTTTAAAACAACATTGTTGGGCTGGCTGAATGGTGCGTTGGTTAGGAGTTGGCTTCGGACGCCAGCTCTGAGCAGCAGTGCCCCGGTTCGGATCCCACATGAGGGCCAGTGATGCTGTGCCCTCTATAGCTAAGATGGTGAACAACAGCTGGCCCTGGAGCTGGGCTGCCAGGAGTCGCTGGCGACAGCGTAGGCTGCAGTGGGGCTGGCCGACAGCGGCGGGAGCTTTCATGGGCTGCCGTGAGCGGCCATCCCATGGCCAGCAACTGACTGCCTTACCCGGGAAGAGCTCAATGATAATACCAACATGGGCCAGTGAAGCGACATCCTCCACAACTAGACTGAAGAACAAAAGNGGCTGTAAATCAGCACCTTGTTCAGTTTTTCGCAAATAAAGACAGGTCCTTCTATGAATGAGGAATTATGAAGCTCACTGAAAGATGGCAAAAGGTATCAAACAAAACAGCACTATATCATTGATTGATCTTTGTTCTTTATATAAATAAATGACCTTTGAAAAACACAGACAAAATATGTCATGACTACTCGGACAACCCAACATTGTCTGTCTTCCTCACCCTAATTTCATCACAAAAGACTGTGCATTTATTGAGTAAGTTTGCAGTTAATTTTAAATCCACTTTACCAATGATTGTTAATTAATTATGATTTAATTATCATCTCATTGTTTACAGATATACATGTGATATTTCATCATCAATCATTATTGAACATGCTTTGAAATCACTACTGGAGAGCCACTATTTTGTAAAAGCCACAATATCAATATTAACTCTGCCTGGCCTCACCTCAGAGCATTTGAGAGGACAACCATTCAATCAGCAAATCCCTAATATCACTACATGCATATGACTATGTGAGAGAAGCAAGTCTGAAAAGGCTACATATTGTATGATTCCAACAATATGGAATTATGACAGTCTGGAAAAAGTAAAACTATGGAGACAGTAAAAAGATCAGTGGTTGCCAGTGGTTATGTGAGAAGGAGGCAGAACACAGAGGATTTTTAGGACAGTGAAACTGCCCTGTATGACGCTAAAACAGCAGATACATGTCATTATACATTTGTCCACACCCATAGAATATGCAACACAAACAGTGAACCTTGATGTAAACTATAGACTTTGGGTGATGGTAATGTGTCAAGGTAGATTCATCAATTGTAACAAATGTACCACTCTGATGGAGGAGTTGTTGATAATGGGGGAGGGTGTGCAAGTCTGGAGACAAAGGGTATATGGAAATTCTCTGTACTTTCTGCTCAATTTTGTTGTGAACCTAAAACTGCTCTAAAAAAGAAAGTCTCTTTTTAAAAAGGGAAAGTGGGAGAGGTATCCTGATGACCGATGATTTAGATTTAATTTACTTTGGATGATACAACTACAGGTCAACTAAATTGACAGCCCAGGCTCTCTAACCTGGTCTGAGGCAGTGGTTTTTTTTCTTCTTTTCTATTTTTTTTTTTTTTTTTTACTTTTGGCTCTTGTAAAATTCCCAGAAGAGTAGAACCCTGGGAAAGTATACAAAGTAGTATTATTACAAACTTAGGAAGATATAAGAACAAGTATACATATAATCTTTTTTTTTTTTTTTTTTTAAGATTTTTATTGGGTAATTGGGGGGATGGGAACAGTAATGGGGAATTGGGGGAAGGGGAACAGACAAGTTGCTGTCATTTTGTTCTTCAATGTAGTTGTGGAGGACGCTGCTTCACTGGCCCAAGTTGGCACCATCATTGCGCTCTTCCCTGGCGAGGCAGATCAGTCGCTGGCTTCTGGA
>NW_017731616.1:1391632-1449037 GCF_001890085.2 Hipposideros armiger
AGGGCAGTGTCACTGGCCCTCATATGTGGGATCCGAACCGGGGCCCTCTGGCATCCCAAGCGAGTTCTTAACCATCGCGCCACTCGGCCGGCCCTACATATAATCTTTTAAAAACTGAACTCATGATGTTGCTATTTTAAAATAGTAAGTATAAGTTTTTATCACGGCTGTTTAAAACATTTAAATATTCTAAATAATCCTTAATATTATATTAAATGTGTAATTAAAGTTTAAATCACTGAAGAAATTTTAATTAGTAAGGTTAAATCAATCTTTAAATGCTTAAAGAAAAGCATTTGCTAAGTTTTGTTTACTAGCTACATTAGAGCACAATTAAATTACAGGAGTGGAGAGTCCTCTCCCTGCTTAGATGCCCATGAGACTTCATAAATCCCCAAAATAAGCAGATGTTCTGCTTATTTTATCAAAAGCCCTAAAAATGCAAGTACTCCTAGAATAACATAATCAACTTTGAGAAATTTACTTTAAGGAAATAATTAAAATATGAGAAAAAGTGTAGCTGTGAGGATATTAATCTTAGTGTTGCTAAATGTAAAAAAAAGTGGAAACAACTTAAATGTTCAAAATTGACGCATTTGATATTGATAACCATCTAAAACTTTGCAACTCATCCAACTAGGGAGGCTGTGAAGAGTTAGTCACTGTCCACTGCTGGCTCAAATGCACAGTGGTGCGGCCTCTATGCAAGGCAATTGGCAGTGTGTGTCTATCAAAATTACAAATGCCTTTTGACTCAGCAATCTCAGTCCTAGGAATTTATCTTAGCAATACACCTGTAGTTGTAGAAAATGACATATATATAAATTTACTTCCCGTCGCCCCCCACCCCCACTCCCCGTTTGTAATAGAAAAAGATGAGAAATAACCTTCTATTGAGGACGCTGGTTAAATAAACTATGGTTCATCTACAGAATTGGATATTTTGTGGCTACAGGGAAGAATGACGGTGCTCTTGCGGTGATAAACTGTTTTGATTTTTGAACTGTATGAATATATTTCTTATTCAAAAAATTAAATTAAAAATAGGAGAACTATTAAATTATGTTTCTGCATGATAGAATACTAGATAAGGAATAAACCTGATGTCATAGGTGTTTAAATACATAGAGAACTGTTCAAAATATATAATAAGAAAAGTAAAAAAATGAGTAATGTATGATCCTATAATTTCAGGAATTATATCTACTTCTTTAGTATAGTTTTCTAAAAGTAGCATAACTCAGTAAAGTGTCCTTTTTAAAGTGTAGTTTTGGAGTCCTATACCCCAGTACCTCGAAATATTACTCTATTTGGAGATAGGGTCTTTAAAGAGGTAATTAAGTTAAAATGGGGTCATTGAAGTAGACCCTAATCCAGTCTGACTGATGTCCTCTTATAAGAAAAGGAAATTTGAACACAGATTTGTGTAAAGGGAAGACCATATAAAAACACAGAAGGAAGATAGTCATCTATAAGCCAAGGAGCAGCTTCAGAAAAAACCAACACCGTTGACTCCTTCATCTCAGACTTCTAGCCACCAGAATTGTGAGAAAATAAATTTCTGTTGTTTAAGCACCCAGTCCGTAATACTTTGTTATGGCAGCCCTAGGAAACTAATACACTATTGATCCACATTCTAAAAATTTTTAGGAGCTTGTACCTATCAGTGATATATGAGAATGCCGGTTTCATACCTTCTACTAGCTAATTAGGCTAAGTCAAAATATGGTACCATGGTCCCAATCTGCATTTCTTTACATTTTCCTTATGTTAAAAAGTATTACGGTTCTGAATTTGAATGTCATTATACTGCCATGATTAGCGGACCAACTGATTATTCTTAGATGAATAAAGCTGAGCAGGAGTGTGGTGACTACAGTGTGTATTGATCGTGCTCCTCTGAAGGAGAAATGATGTTATAATGCTACTTACACCTTCATGGTCAGTGTTGCTTCCTTTGTGTGTAAAAATTCTAGCTGGGGCTGCTTCCCACCTCCTCTTGCCACTTCTCAGGCCTCACTGTCACGGCTGTTTTCCCAGCTGTAACTCCAGTTCTCCTGGAGACCACACCTAGGCAAGGATGTGGTACAGGCAAGTATTTCAATCCCAGAAATAATCAGAAAATGGACACATCTAATGAGCTGAGCAGCACAGTAAACAAAAACAATTTCCCTGTGTAAAAACAAAGCAAAACAAATGAACAAACACCCAGTCTTAAAGTTCAGGGATACCTTGAACTCTGAAGTTTTTTTGCTTTGTAGCACAATATCCTTATATCTGAACCATCTAGTGGCCAAACTAGGATTCTTTACAAGGGAGTACTTGTTGGCTAATTAAACTAGGGCAAGGTTCATCCAAGGAGAATGCTATGAGTGTGAAGTGGGAAGCTAGGAAATAGGAAACAGGCTCCTCTGACTGTTACCAGCAGGAGAAAGGACGCTGCATTTGAACCTGAATACATCCCAGAGGCTGAGTTACCCAGCAGGTATGTACAGCTGGGTGTACCAGGGAGAGCAGTATGAGCCCCCAGCCCAGAAGGCGCCTCTCAAGGCGCATCTACTTTATCTCCTATGATCTGTGCTGTGACCTCCTTTGGGCACATGAAAACCTTACTTCTGGTTAACTTCTCTACTTCCTGCCCATGTTACATTCTTAGAAACTAAAAAACGCTCTGAAGAGAGATGCTCAACAGTTCAGAGGACTTAAATCTTACACCATTGGCAGGGCCCGTGACACAGACCATACTGCTGTGGAGCCTTCCCTGCAACAAAGATTTAAACAAGTATTGTTTTATTAGTTACCCGGCTCACTTTCTATAACAGAGTTTGGTTGTAGGAAGCCTTTTGATTTTTTACCACAGTTATTTCATACCGTCTGTCATGGTAAATCCACTTCCTCTTCCTTTTCTTGCATAATTAAACTCATTTAAGATGCCACAGTGTGGTTATCCCATATTTTAATACGTCTGAAATGTGCAAAGGTACTTAATTGATGTGTACACCAAAGTTTAATTTTTCAATGCTGTTTTCCACTAAACAACTCTCAGTCCAACATAAATACATCTGGTGATTGATGCTCCCTCTACCTCTTCTGTCAGTTGAAAGCCTGTCTAACAAGCCTTGCCAGCTTAGAACACCAGAAATTGATTAGCATCTGCATAAGTGCAACCTGGCCACTCTAGCATTTGTGTTTTATCATAGAAAAACATTCCTTGTTCCCGCCTCCAAACTCTACTCTTCCTTATGCTGTCTTTTTGCCACTTGAACCAAACATGCTCAAATTTCCTAAGATCTCTTGGGTTGATATTATTTTTATATCTTGTAATAAGTCCCTGATGTTTGATTTCATCATATCTTTCTTGCCTGGTTAAGTTAATATATTCCCCCAAGCAAATAAGAGACATCTTATTAGATTTCCTTTATCAACGTCTGCATGGTCTAAGAGAGCAGGATTCTGAATGAGGAGACAGAAGATTTAAATTCCAGCACCAGCTCCTTTAATAACTGGTTATGTGACCTTGGAAAAGCAATTTAGGTCCTCTGTACCTCTAGCATGTAGTTTCCCAACTGTAATAAATATTATAAGTCCATTCTGTTCTCATCATTTTTATCATCAAAGAACATTTATCAAATGCATACTTGGTGATGGCACATTGTGGGGTAAGGCAGGCAGTCAGGTCCCCTGTTAGTCAGTCAGGGGTCAAAAGCAGAGCATTTGAGACTCTTATGAGCCTTTGTTCGTTCGAACTCCATATGAGCATTTTCTCACAAGGTTTTACTGCTCTTTGGGGAAATAAGAGGAAAATACACAGTAAAAATGTTTTTTGTTTTTTAAGCCAAATTTATTTAATATTTTAAAAAATTGGTCCTTTATTTTAAGATTATACCTAATTTTGGGGGGTGTAAAAATGTCATTTCTTTTATCAAATTATGGTCATAGTAGATGTTACTTTCTAAAACTGTCCTCACCAAAATAAAAAAAATGTTGCTTTTTAAAAAATGTTAATCTTCAAAAGGTTTTACTAATAAGTGCATTCCAAGTCTGAGCTCTTTGAGACTACAGAGTTCTAGACTGGGTCATCTCTCTCTTGAGGAGGCGTTTGGGTCCCACCTCTAACAGCCATCAACCTCTTCCAGACATTGTGGTATGTAATTTTACAACTTCTGAGCTGGTCATCTCTGGGCAAGCTGGGACCTAATGTCTGCACTGCCTTCTAGTGTCCATGTCACATGGGTAAGTCCTATAACCCCTCTGTATCTCAAGCTCCTCATCTGTAGAATGGCATCAAGAGAGATAACTCATCCACCTTTTATCCTAATGAGTGACAAAAAACTCTCCTTGAACTGACTCTTGTCCCATTCTTCTAAGCCCTCAGGGCCCTGACCTTGGGCTCTGTCCTTGAGCATTATCTCAGTTTTAGCAAGATTCCTGCTGGGTCAGTTTAGCAGAAAATCCCCAACCCTTGACATCAAATTCCTCCTCCCTTATCCTCAATATCTTATCACCCTGGCCTGCCTTCAGCAAGAATCCTGTTGAGTCAGTCTAGCAAGAATCCCATTAGCCTTGATGTTTCATCTATTACAGTAACTTTCCATACACTGAGCCCCACCCTGCTCTTTGGCTATAAATCTCCACTTGTCCTTGTTGTATCTGGAGTTGAGCTGGATCTCTCTCCTCTATTACAAACCCCATTGCTGCAGACCCCTTGAATAAAGTATTCCTTTGAAGAAGCCATGATTTCCTTTTTCTTTAACATGGAACACCCGAGAATGACATGTGCACATGCACAGCTCTCTGAGCTCCATTCCCTGGGCACCAGTTGTGTACAACTTCACCTCTTCCATTCTTTCTTTTCTTTTCTTTTTTTTTAAAGATTTTTTTATTGGGGAATTGGGGGGATGGGAACAGTGCTGGGGAATTGGGGGAAGGGGAACAGACAAGTTGCATCGTTTTGTTCTTCAGTCTAGTTGTGGAGGATGTTGCTTCACTGGCCCAAGTTGGCACCATCATTGCGCTCTTCCCCGGCGAGGCACATCAGTCGCCGGCTTCTGGATGGCCGCTCACTGCGGCTGCTGGCCGCTTACGCTGGCTGCGGGCTACATACGGTAGCCCATGGCAATGTAGCCCATGGCAACCCACTGCCACAGGGGCTTCAGCCTACTCACAGCAGCCCAGCTCCAGGTTGAGCTGTTGTTCAGCATCTTAGCTGTAGAGGGCAGTGTCACTGGCCCTCATATGTGGGATCCGAACTGGGGCCCTCTGGCATCCCAAGCCAGCTCTCAACCATCGCACTACTCGGCCGGCCCTTCCGTTCTTTCTTGATAAAGCACAACGGGAATTCCAGGTGAGTTAAATTAATGCTATTTTAACAGCAGTTATCAAACTAGTTGCTAGGCCCCACCCGAGTTCTGATTCAGGAGGTCTGGGGTAGGACTGAAAAATTTGCATTTCTATTAAGTTCTCAAATGCTGCTGCTGCTGTTGGTGTTTTAAGTCATTAAATTGTGGGGTAATTTGTAACATTGTGATAAGCGAGAAGAAGAAACCAAGCCCCCCCATTCCCCAAATAAAACTTCACTGACAAAAAACCCTGTTTCTACCCATGCATTTGAATAAAATTATATACTTTTTAAAGTTCCATGGAGAATACTAATCTTATAATGATATTAATCTTTGACAATAATAAATGGATTTGAGTGGCACACAGCATTCTACATTCCCAGGAGCACCAAGGAAAGAGTGTGTAGTTTTGTTGTAATTACCCTACATCTTCTTATACTTGCTATTGCTTACCTAGTAGTCATTGTCCTGTAGTAATAGTGCCTCGCTTTTCCTCTAGGGAACGATACAACAAGGACATAAAGAAATAAGAAAACGAGAAAAAAAAAGCCAGATTTGAAGGCAGAACTGACTGAAAAAATAAATGAATAAAACCTCTGGGTGTTCTACTTATGACTTTGATAATCTGTATAAATCAAACATTTAAATCAGTACTTAGTTATGTGTGTGTGATGCCAGCCCACTCCTCTCTTAAGTCTCATAAATCCCTTGGAGGAAAAAAAGATGGCCTATTGCTGTATAAGCTGTTAAAAAAGACCCCAAAGCTTTCTATTACTTAATGATGAGGGCCAGGAAGTAGCGCACCCCCCCCCCACTGGACAACTTTTAAGTTTTCCTACAGAAGTTTTACATCTCCTCTTCCCTAGTTCCTTAGCCCCTGGATTTGATTACTCTTCTAATCAGTTTCTGAGTCCTAAAAGATTGCCCCTAGACTGAATCACAGAATATCTCTCACTCACCCAGGCTTTAGATAACTACTTAAAACCTGTGACTTCCCATCATTCCCCAAGCCATTCCAGACCTAACTCTTAGATAATCCCATCCCAGAGACTAAATAGGTTTTAACATTTCCCCAGGCCAGTATACTTGGTGATTGTAAACATTAAGGTTAATATTCTTTCCAAACCAGTAGCCACCCAACATCAATAGCTTTGAGCTCTGCTCATTAAGAAATGTATTAATTAAAATCTATTTTTCCTCATTCAGGGGACTTGGGGATACAGAGGGCACCCCAGCAAGATTGCCAGTTGCAACCAAAGAAGCCAACATGGTCTTCCCGGCAGATCTTGAGACCCCTTCCTCTCATCTAAGATCAGGCAGGGTGAGAGTTCTGTGAATACCCCAAATAGGCAGGGACAGCTCTACACCCCTGCCCAGCAGGAAGCAGATACAGAAGAGACCTCCTGTCCCTCAACTTCCCATAGAGATTTTATGGGGATCACGTCTCTCAAGGAGAAAACAAGGCAGGCAGTTAGAGGCAGGCATCGGGTCTTTGCATTCCTGCACGCCCCACAGAATGCACCGCCCGAAAGACCTCCCTTCTCCACCAAAAACTTCTCCTTTTCATTGTAATTATCTACCCTTACTGGGAAACAAATGGGTAGAAAATATCTGGCTGGATTAGACCAGTCACTCACACCTGCGCAGTAAAGGCCACAACAGCCTTCATTTCACCTGGGCCTCATTGTACCATCATTATAACATACATATGCCCGAAAATTCATAAATATCATTATAACAGACTGAATTCTGGGAAGGAACATGCAGCGTCTAAAGAGATGAGGTAATATAATAGCCTGTTGTCAATCATAGGTGTCAATCAAGTGATCCCACATGCAGAGGGGAACAGCCCATTCTAGAGAAAAAAAGGATAAAAACTCCAAGTCTTGGCCAGTCAATGCCTTTTTTGAGCGTTTTGAGCCTTGCCTCTGCTCGGGGCCCACTCCAAGCTCTTTGGAGTGTACTTTCTTTTCTAATAATGGCCCTTGAGCCATTCTCTACTACTGTTCAGGCCTGCTTCTGTTTCTTTGAAATGTAGTTTTTTCTTCTAATAAACTCCTTTTCTGCAACTTTACCTCTCTGGTCTATGTCTCAATTCTTTAGCTACATGAGACCATGATCCTGGTACACACAAAATCACACATCTAAAAACGCTGTTTCATTAACAATTAAGTATAGATTAATTTAAAGCATTCTACAATATGGCCCAATCTACTTTTTTATTCTTCTTTCCCTCTATGTGGCTGAGACATTGTATTAGTCAGGTTAGGCTGCTATAACAAGATGGTATCAATTGAGTGGCTTAAACAGTAGAAATAGTTTTCTTATGGTTCTGCAGGCTGGAAGTCCAAGATCAAGGTCCCAATATAGTTGGTGTTTGATGAGGCCTCTCTTCCTGGTTTGTAGCTGTCTCAGTGTATCTTCACATGGCCTCTATTCTGTGCACACACACATAGACAAAGATCCAGAGAGAGAAAGAGAAAGAGAGAGAGAAAGAGAGAGAGAGCGCTCTGGTGCCTCTTCATCTTCTCATAAGAAACCAGTCCTATCAGTTTTGGGCCCCACCATTATGACTCACTTAATTATCTCTTTAAAGGTTCTATCTCTAAATATAGTCATATTGGGAGTTAGGGCATCAATATATGAATTTGAAGGGGACACAATTCAGTTCGCAACAGACATTTACGACTCACTAAACATTCATGTGCTCCTTGATATTTTCCAGGCCCCTTACACAGTCAGGGTCAGGTGACTAGTCTTTTAAATGCTGTTAGCAAAAGATACATGTATCACTTCTGATTGAAACGTCTATAAACCAGCGCATGGCCCTTCAGTTCTCTCTCCTTTTCTCTTGATGACCTGGAAGACATATTTGTATATTCTGAATGATGCAGCGACAAGATGACATAGCCTCTATTAGCCTGGATCCTTGAAAGACTATCTTGGAGCCCTACCCACCAGTCAAATTGCACTGGACATGTATCACAAATTAGAAAGAAATATTTGTGAAGTTAAGCCTTCTAGATTTCAAGGTAAATTCATAATGAGGCAAAATCTTGCATTTCCTGACTAATTGTTAAACCTTATCCTTTGACCATAGTGAACTACTATATAAGTAGAAAGATATCCCATGTTCATGAATCTGAAGTCTTAATATTAAGATAGCAGCATTCCCCAAATTGATGTACTGATGCACTATAATCCCCATGATATCCTACTTGTTTTTTTGCAGAATTTGACAAGCCAACCCTAAAATTTATATCGAAATACAAGCGATGCAGAATAATCAAAACAACCTTTAGAAAAAAAGAACAAAATTTGAAGATTCACATTTCTCAATTTCAAAACTTAGTACAAAGCTACAATAATCAAGATAGTGTGGTACTGGCATAAGGATAAACATATATAAATGAAATGGAATTGAGAGTCCAGAAATAAACATCATTTAAGTCAATTGACTTTCAGCAAAGTTTCCAAGATAATTAAATTAAAAAAGAATAGGCTTTTCAATAAATGGTTCTGGGAACAACTAAATATTCACATGCAAAGGAATGAATTTGGACCCCTAACTCACACTATATACAAAAATCAGTTCAAAATGAATCAAAGGTCTTAAATGCAAGAACTAAACATGACACCAAAAACAGTGCAAAAGAAAAAAATAGACAAATTGGACATCATCAAAATGGAAAAAAAAAAGTTTTCATTCTTTAAAGGACACCATTAAGGAAGTGAGAAGCAACCCACTGGTTGGGGGAAAATATTTGCAAATCATATATCTAATAAGGGTCTTGTACACACAATATGCAAAAAACTCTTACAACTCAACAATGAAAAAAAAAATAGCCCAATTTAAAAATGGGCAAAAGATCTGAACAGACACTTCTCCAAAGAAGATATACAAATGGCTACTAAGCACATTAAAGATGCTTAACATAACATCGTTAGTCATTAGGGAAATGTAAATCAAAACCACAATGTGATACTACTTTATACCCACCAGGATGGCTATAAGAAAAAAAAAGAAAATGAACAAGTGTTAGAGAGGATGTGGAGAAATTGGAACATTTGTACTTTGCTACTGAGAATGTGAAATGGTGCAGCTGCTTCGGAAAACAGCCTAGCACTTCTTTAAAAAGTTAAACATAGAGTTACTATGACCCAAACATTCCACTCATAGATATATTCCCAAGAGAACTGAAAACATATATATATGTATCTACAAAAAAATTTGTATGTGGATGCTCACATATTCTCATTTATAAGAGCCAGAAAATTGAAACAATCCAAATGCCCATCAATTATTGAGTGCATATACGTGTCCTTAATCCTTCCTTGTTTTTTGAAATGATCTTTCTCTGACCCACACCTAGAATCAGCCACTTCTCAAAGGAGTCCTGATTTCTTTCATCACTAGTGAATGGAATTTAGAAACCAAGATCTGGGCACCAGAGTTATAGTTGCTTCTAGGCACTATCAGTGGAGAGAGCTGGGGTTTCTGGTATTAGGTTTTTGTTTTTATGTTTTTTTTAAAAAGATTTTAATGGGGAATCGGTGAAGGGGAACAGACAAGTTGCTGTTCTTTTGTTCTTCAGTCTAGTTGTGGAGGACATCACTTCACTGGCCCATGTTGGTATTGTGATCATTGCGCTCTTCCCCACTGAGGCAGTCACTCGCTGGCCATTGGACAGCCGCTCACAGTGGCTCTTGGCAACTCACACTGGCTGCCGACTACTCACGCTGGCTGCCAGCCACTCACAGTAGCTCAGGGCAGCCCACTGCAGCCTACACAGTTGCTGATAACTCACAGCAGCCCAGCTCCAGGTTGAGCTGTTGTTCACCATCTTAGCTGTAGAGGGCAGTGTCACTGGCCCTCATGTGGGATCCGAACCAGGGCCCTGCTGCTCAGAGCTGGTGTCTCAAGCAAACTCATAACTAGTGCACCACTCGTCCTGCCCTGGTATTAGTTATTTTTTAAAAAAGGAGTCCTAACTTATAAACTTATAAGATACCTACCCACTCCCTATAATCTCCTGTGAAAATTTATATATTTTCCATGGTGGAATCCCATATACTAGAACCCCAAAGAAACCAACTGCATGGTAATCTATGGAAAATGGTGGAACATGTAGAGAGAATGAGAAATAAGCTTTTGTTATTAGAGGTCATTGAAATTTGGAGTCATTTGTTACAACCACATAATCTAATGTATTCTGACTGTTATTGAATTGTCGAGAAAGTCATGACACATGTTTGCATTTGTTCATTTTTGGAAGTACTAGAGTCATTCGCACCTATGTTATTGCTATGTCATTTGACAGCTGACAGTTCTAGCTTCACTCTAAAAAAAAATTGAGCAATTTGGTTGAGTTTTGGAGATTTTACAACAAGTTAAAGATGAAAGACCAAACTGTGCAATTTTGCCATATTTTACTATTTTACTTCCATAAAGGGAAGAACGCGCATCAAGCTTGTGAAAAGTTACCTAAAGTTTATGGTGACAATGCTCTACAAGAACATCAGTGCCAATGATAGTTCATGAAATTCGTGCTGACGATATTGATTTCAACAACGCTCCTCGGTCAGGGAGGTCCACTGAGGTTGATGATGACAAAATAAAGGCATTGATGGAGTCAAACCCACGTTACATGACACAAGAGATTGCAGGAACATTGAACATCATTCAAGCATTCACAACCACCTGAAGAAGCTGGTCATACATAAGCAAGCTTGATATTTGGGCTCCGCATGAACTCAAAGAGTTCATTTGATGGCACATATAAACATCTGCAATATGCTCATTAAATGTGAGGAAAATGATACCTTTTTGAAGCGACTGATAACTGGTGATGAGAAGTGGATTGTTCACAACAATGTGGTGCACAAACAGTCTTGGTCCCGACATAATGATTTGCCTCAAACAACATCAAAAGCAGACATTCATCAGAGGAAGGTTATGCTTTCAGTGTGGTGGGATTTTAAAGGTGTCATGTTTTTCGAGCTCCTACCAAGGAACCAAACAATCAATTCGAATGTGTATTGTCAGCAGTTGGACAGTTGGAACGAATCAATCATCCAGAAATGTCCAGAGCTTGTTAATTGTAAAGGAGTTGTGTTCCATCGTGACAACGCGAGACCACACACAAGTATGATCACCCGTCAAAAATTATTGGAGTTTGGATGTTGCCACACCCACCATACTCGCCTGACCTTGCGCCTTTAGTCTTCCCCTTTTTTTGCTCTCTTCAAAACTCCTTGTGTGGTATAACGTTCAATTCAGATGAGGCTGTAAATCAGCACCTTGTTCAGTTTTTCGCAAATAAAGACATGTCCTCTATGAATGAGGAATTATGAAGCTCACTGAAAGATGGCAAAAGGTTATCAAACAAAACGGGCACTATATCATTGATTGATCTTTGTTCTTTATATAAATAAATGATCTTTGAAAAACATAAACAAAATACATCATGACTTTTCCGACAACACAATAGTTACAGTAATTATGCACAGAGTACTGGGCAAGGTACAAATAGTCATTTTAATAAAGTAGCAAGAAGTATTAGGAAATTAAAATCTTGTTTGCTTTCACATAAATCAGTAAGGCATCAAAAGAGCAGAAGACTGCCCAGAAATTTCAAAGTGGCCAAATTTCTTAAAAGGCATCTGGTACTCATGTCTAACATAATAAGGGTTGAAAACCCTGGAGAAATGGGTTGACAAGGGACATGTTTTTCATATAAAAATCACTTCACTAGAACATGAGGTCTCTGTGTCACTGTACAGATTTATGAAGAAAACAGAATTCTTAATAGAGCCTTGGGCATCTGCTCCTATCATGGAGGGAAACACTCCCAGAACAAGTAGACAACATTTGCCTAGAACCTGCTATTATTACACTCTGTGCATATGGTAGCTAAAAACTCATTAGTCCTATAATTCTGGCTGAAGTTGGCAAGCCACCTCCAGAAATATTTCATACAAGCAAAGTGACAGATGGCAATTTCCTTTGTTATAGGATGAGCTGGTTAGGATAGTGGTCACACTCACAGAAGTCATCCAGATAAGAGCGAAACTACTCTTACATAAAGTAATTCATTTGCAGCTTCTGATAAGTTAATCTTCATGTGGTTAGCATCATTTTTGTCATTCAAGAATACATTACTGGGGACCGGCCATGTGGCCTGTTGGTTAAGAGTTGACTTAGGAGTGCCAGCTCTGAGCAGCAGGGCCACGGTTTGGATCTCACATGAGGACAGTGACAATAAGATGGTGAATGACAGCCCGACCTAGAGCTAGGCTGCCATGAGTCGCAGGCATTGGCGTAGGCTGCAGTGGGGCGGAAGGGGGCTGCCGTAAGCTACCGTGTGTGGGCAGCAGCCAGCGTGAGCGGCTGGCAGCTGGTGTGACCTGCCAAGAGCCGCGGTAAGCGGCCGTTCAATGACCGGCAACCGATTGCCTCACCCAGGAAGAGCGCTATGATAATATCAACATGGGCCAGTGAAGCAATGTCCTCCACAACTAGACTGAAGAACAAAAGGACAGCAACTTGTCTGCTCCCCTTCCCCAATTCCCCAACGCTGTTCCCCTCCTCTAATTCCCCAATAAAAAATTATTTTTAAATCTTAAAAAAAAAATGCATTACTGGTCAGATTTACATAATTTATTTCAAATAAGATTAGCAAATATATTTCAGTGGACACTATGAGGTAGATATACATTAATAACTATTTTGAACAGCAAAAAAAGAGGGTAGTCATTTTGTTTTAATTTCCCTCTCACAACTGTTTGTGTGTTTGTTCGTTTGTTTGTTTTCCTCTCAAGCATACCACCCTCATCCTCTTCTTTTAGTAAATATGTCCCAATAATACCACTAGCTCTCCATGTGCTTCAGGTAAAAGCTGTCCATCATCTCTATCCCAGACTCTTGTGACAAACACATGATCCAAACCTGTTCAATCAGAATACTGTATCTTATGCCCTCATGATTGGATCAGAGGTGGGCATGTGACCCAACTTGGGCCAATGAGAGTTTTCTTTCAGTTTTGCACTGAAACTATTAAGAAAGAGATACTCTCTTTCCAATGGATAGAATATAAGCCTGGAGTTGCTTTTGAAATCTTTGCTACCACTTCAGGAGATCCTGGCTGATAATGCGGCCATACAGAGGACAGCAGAACTAAGAGATTCCTGCCTTCATCTTTTGTGTTCCTGCATCCAAATAATCTTGAAGCCACTATACACTGGGCTTTTTTGTTTACACGAGTCAGTATATTTCCTTTTTTTTTTTAGTTTAAACCAGTTGGATTTCTTTCATTTACAATCATACAAGTTCTGACTAGTGCACTCATTCTTATAGGACAAACAGCCAGAAAAATATCACAATCTGCTCTGGTCTTACCTTTATGAATTAGTCATTGAGCCAGGAACACAATACAAATAAAATTTTTTCCCAATATTCTAGTACATTTTCCCAAAGAACCTGAAAGCATTTACAAACCTCAGAAAACAATACCCTGGAGGTTATGAGGCACCTTGGAAGAACACCTATCTAACTTTTGTTAGTAGAGTTAAAAATATCATTGACCTTTTCCTGAGAATAAGCTATGTGCCAAGAACTGTACAAGTCATTTTATAGCTTTACCTTATTTAATATTTATAACTCTTTTATTAGGTTGGTATTATTATGCCCACTTTACCAACAGGGGAGTTGAGGCTCAGATAGATTAATTTTTCCTGAGGTGATTCAAATCACAAGTGACAGCTCCAGCATTTAAACGCATGTCTGTCTGGCTCAAAGTCTGTGTTCATCTAAGCAACATTGCCTGTCTCTCTTCTTGTATCAATGTTATTTCAACATTGACCTTTCTGTCAATGCTTGCCTACTCACCTCTGCCAATTGGTCTTCCTCTTCCTGGTATCCTAGCTGCATCATCCAGAAATGGATACCTGACCTGGGCATGCTGATTAGACCCACTCACTTGGGAATTTAAATATGAGACACAGAGGAAGTTTCACTCAATGGTAGATTCTTGAGTGGAAAAGCCATATATGTTACCTGAAAGACACACTTTTCCAGCTTAAAGAACAATATGGTCTTAGAGCTTTCAATTTTCCAATAATTTACTCAAGTTCTCACATGTTCTTTTCCAGGACATCCCCTGTGAGGAGACTCTCAGGGGCTTTCTTGGTGCAAAAGAATCCACCCTGTCAAACCTCAAAAAGAAAGAACTGGGGCTGGCCGAGTGGCTCAGTTGGTTAAGAGCTCGCTCAAGAGTTTGAGCTCTGAGCAACAGTGGTTCAAGTCCTGGCCCGAGCTGAGCAGCTGCTGAGCTACCAAGAGGTGGCAGGATGGCTCAGCTAAAAGAAAGAAAGAAAGAAAGAAAGAACTGGAAATCTGATTAGTTCACTAGTATTGTTATCTGGTCCCTGCCCCGCAGCATCCAACTTCAGCATTGGTCATTGGTCTTGTGCAGGCTGATGGACGCTTGTCTGTCTTCATTAGCCCAGAGCCTCATGCTTAACCTCTGAAATCAGAGCTTTCTTCCCTCTCACCCATGTATTCAACACAAAGCCAGGAGAGCTGGGTCTCAAAGAGAATCCAGCTGTCAGAATTCCGTGTTTAGTTCAGGTCACCATCTTGAACACGCCCTTCCCTTTTGGTGCCATCTCTTTTGAAAACTGTAGTGCTCTGCGCTGTCAGATAGGATCATTTTGGTTGACCCTGATAGGCTAGTGGACTTCAATTCTAAGGAAAAATGGGTGCTGTCTTTGTTCTTCTGTTCCAGGAAGTCCTTTCCTCAAGGAAAGGCACTAATGGCCCTTATATTTACATAAGTAACTCTGTTCCTGGTTTAGTTATTGTCTCCACCTAAGAACACAGATGCCTCTAAAACAATTTCTAAAATTGTACCTCACCAGGTATCCTGTGCCATCTAAGGTCAGAGACGTGATGAGTTAGTAGAGAAAGCTGAGTGATTAGAGAGAATCTTCTTCCCCTTTGTTAGGTTCCACCATGTTAGTAAGGTGCCACCTCTGTTTAGTTTATGTTGCACGTCAAGTTTATATTCCAGGAAAATGTAACTTAACAGTTCAAAAAGACTAATAAATGGTCATTATTTTCATAATGATTAATATGAAAAATTAATATACATTCCTAGAATCCCACCATCCAACTCTTTATCCATTAACTGCCACAAAACACATTAAATAACACTTCATTGCTTTGCATAAATAATAACAAAAAAAGTACAAGACTTTGTATAATCATTCTTGAAAACATTGATTCTGGGTTTAATGCAAGACTTTTGGAACATGCCATGGAAAACATCAAAAGCAAGGACTATAAAAACTTTTCGGTGTTGGCTGTCTGTAAACCAGGAAGAGGGCCCTCCCTCACTGGAGAACAGAATTAGTCAGCACCTTGATCTTAGATTTCCCAGCCTCCAGAACTGTGAGAAATAAATGTCTGTTGTTTAAGCCAAAACAAAAACAAAATACATTTTTGGTGAAGTGGCCAGAGTTAGACAAAGGAGAAAATGAAGTACAGAACTAATTTTATTCTCTACTGTCAAGTCTGCATGTATGTCTGGAGCCAAAAGCAGCTAAAAGACACAAAGGAACATTTTATCATAGTCTTGATGGGCCTCCCCGTCATATATCTAGATCTATCTATCATCTATCTATCTATCTATCTATCTATCATCTATCTATCTATCTATCAATCTATCTATCTATCATCTATCTATCTACCTATCATCTATCTGTCATCTATCTAATCTTGTAGGACTGAGTCCTTAACCTGTGGGATCTGACGCTATCTCCAGGTATGTATGTAGCATCAGAATTGAGTTAAATTATAGGCTGCCCACTTGGTGTCACAGAGAATTGCTTGGTGGGTGAAAACCCCCACACATTTGGTGACCAGAAGTGTCAGAAGTAAAGTATTTTGTGTGAGTAGTAAAAGACACATAGGTGGAGAACTGTAGGTTCTGCCAGTGTAGGCTGCCATAAGAAACTACCACAAACTTGATGCCTTAAAACAATAAAAAATTATTCTCTCAAAGTTCCGGATGCCAGAAGTCCAAAATCAAGATGTCAGCAGGGTTAGTTCTTTCTGGAAGCTCTGAAAGAGAATCTTTTCCATTCCTCTATCATAGCCTCTGGGGGCTGATAGCAATCTTGGAGTTTCTCTGTGTGTCTTTTTTCTTTGTCTTCTCTTTCAAAGACACATCATTGGATATAGGACCTGCCCTAATTTAGATGCTCTAATTTCAAGATCCTTAACTTAATTACATCTACAAAGATTCTTTTTCCAAATAGGGTCATATTCATATGCTTTTGGTGGAGCATATCTTTGGAGTTGAACATATTAAACCCACTACAGCCATTTACTTTACCATTTAACCATTACAAATATTTTGACACAGATATCATTGAAATTCCTTCCTCAATCCCATTCTAAGTATTTCACTTGATCTTCAGATGAGATGTAACAACTGTCCTAAGTGTCACTGCCATGTGTAATACTTTTCTTACCTATGTATCCATAAAGAATGTGCAGTTGTTTATATATAGACACTACCTTTATAAGTTTAAAAGACTTCTATAAAGGATATCTTGTACATTTTCTTTAACAGCTTATTTTTGCACTGAAAATTAATATTTTAAGGTTTATCTATGCCAAAACAGGTAGTTCTGATTGATTTATTTTGACTACAGTATGAATACTCCACAATTTATCCATTGCTCTGTTGAAAGAAATTTTGTCATTTATGATTTGGGGTATAAACTTTGTGGTCATGACCATCCAGGATGTATCTTCCTATACTTATATACACATGTGTGAGAATTTCTTTAGGGTTGATATCTTAAAGTGGAACCAATAGTTCCTTTTTTGGGGGGGTTTCTCTATTTTTTCTATTCTCTGGAAAAGAATAAGGTAGGTGTTAACTGTAATTTCTTGAAGGTTTTGCTAAGAGTAGGCTATAAACTAGGCCTTATTCTGTTTGGGGGATAGACTTTTATTTTTCCACAATAAATTCAAATTTTTTAATGATTATAAGTATATTAAAGTTTTTAAATTTCCTTTTTAGTTAATTTTGGTCATTTGTATTTATCTGGAAGGTTCTCTACTTTATATTTCCAAATGTCTGGGCTTATGGTTGTTTAGAATAACATAAAATTACAGTTGTATAAAGTCAAAAGGTTGAACGTTGACAATTTCATATGACTTGACATAATAATTCCTTGTGAATTTAAATTTTCTTTTTTTATCTGTAAATATGAGCCCTTTTCATTTATAATATAATTATTTGTATCTTTTATATACATATTTGGTTTACCAACAAACATTTCTCTGCTAGTCTTTCAAAATATAAGATTATATCTGTTTCTTCATTGTTTTAATTTCATGAATTTCTACTCTTGTTTTTATTTCTTCTTGCTACCATCTTGTTACCTTTGAATTCACCCTGTTGCTCCTTTCCTAGATTCTTGCACTGAACATTGAGCTCATGGATCTTTAATATTTCTATTACATTTAAGGCTGTGCTCTCCTAGGCTTATCCAAATTTTAATTAGTAGTATTTTCATTGTCACTTGGGTCTACATATTTTTTTTAAAAGATTTTATTGGGGAATTGGGGGAGGGGAACAGTGCTGGGGAATTGGGGGAAGGGGAACAGACAAGTTGCTGTTGTTTTGTTCTTTAGTCTAGCTGTGGAGGATGTTGCTTCACTGGCCCAAGCTGGCACCATCATTGCGCTCTTCCCGGGTGAGGCAGATCAGTTGCCGGCTTCTGGATGGCCGTTCATGGCGGCTGCTGGCCACTCACGCTGGCTGCTGGCTACACAAGTAGCCCATGGCAACCCACTGCCACAGGGGCTGCAGCCTACGCCGTCGCCAGCGACTCAAGGCAGCCCAGCTCCAGGTTGAGCTGTTGTTCAGCATCTTAGCTGTAGAGGGCAGTGTCACTGGCCCTCATATGTGGGATCCGAACCGGGGCCCTCTGGCGTCCCAAGCCAGTTCTTAACCAACGCGCCACTCGACCGGCCCTGGGTCTACATATTTTTAACTTCTATCTTAATTTTTTTTTGAAAAGCAAATTATCTAAAAGTGTGCTTTTTAGTTTCTACAATTTATTTACCATCTTTTAATAATTCTTTATACATTTTATTACATTTTGTTCAGAGAAAATAGATCAATTTTTTTGTATTTCTCTTTTTTATGGACTAATGTATAACTCGTTTTTTAAAGAGTTTATGTGTGCTTCAAAAGAATGAGTATGTTATTATCTTGATGGTAGAGTACATACTATTTTTATATAAAAGAGATAATTGTATGGTTCAAATTTTCTAAAGGCTTACTGATTTTTTTTACTCTTTTATCTATCAGTTTTGGATATCTGTATTATAAACTCCCACTACGATTCTGGATTTATGTATTTTCTTGTGATCCTGTTCATTTTTGTTTTTTATGGCTTGAGGTTTGGTTATAAGGCATATACAAGGATGGTAGTTTCTCTTAGCACTTTTAAGGCATTAATTCCTTTTGCCTCTGACCTTTATTTTGTTGTCTCTCCCATGTTGACCCAGTATAGGCATTCAGTCTTTCCTTTCTGTTTGTTTTTTAAAGGTTTTGCCCTTGTGTTTAATGTTCTGATATTCTGTTACAATGTTTCTAGGTAGATTACCCTACTTGGAAATCTCATAGAGCTCCAAGGCTGTATAGATACTGCTATTCAGCACCCATACCCCAGTACCAATATCCTGGTTTGGTCTGACCTTGAGCTATTAGCAATTTCTGGATCTTATTTCTCTGGCTTTTGAGTTTTTGCTTCATTTCCAGGATTAATTGTCTTATTTCTCATATTTTTAATTTATTTCTTCCATTAAAAAGGATTTAGTAATATTTACCTGGCATTTCTATGTGTTTATAGCGGGAAAGAGGTACTTTGTCAACTCTGTTGTCAATGTCAATATACTGGAAGGGTCCAGAATCCTCTTTACTTGTGAGGTCATGAAGAAGAAACGAAGAGTCAACTGCTTTCCGCTGAGAACCCAGCATTAAAAATCAATGAATTTCCCCCAATCAATGAATATTCTCTTCCAGCCAAAATCCCCATGTGATTTAAAATCAGTATAATTTTGGAAATTGTTGTATGAAAGTGTGTAATGCCATTGTGAAAGGTCATGTTGTTATTTATATTTTATAGGGGAGGAACTGAGGCTCAGAAGTAAGTAACTTGCCCTAAGTTACAATGACAACAGTAAACGGAAGAACCAAGATTTTAAGGTATGATTCTGAGACCAAAGAGCATCCCTAGTATGTAGCCTCTTGGAAATTGTAATCTTTATAACAAAAAGAGACATTATAAAAGGTAAAAATTAAAGAAACAGAATACATATATTTAAGGGCTAAATTGCATAGTACAGAAAAAACTATAAAAAGAAGTTATCAATGCTATGAGGTATATATATCCCTTCATTCCTGTTGAGAAACACCAAATAGCTGCATGTCAGCTGAATGCATTTCTTACAGCTAGAATTACCTGTCGAATATAGTTTTGGAAGAACTCAGCAGACGGCATTCCAAATGAGAGATGCCCACATGGGCTGTGAAGGCTATAATGGATTTCAAATGTCTATGTCTGTCTCTCTGGCAAATGACATTGCTTTGACAAGGTGGATTCTTTTCCCTCCCAAAGGCCATATTCACTCGTAAAGAGAGACACACCTGCCTTACATGGATTAGATCTAAATCTGCGTAGACATCAGATTGTGTGTGGTAGGTGATCCAATGATATTGGGTGACTACAAGGTTAGTGGTGCTTTAGCTGATTTTATTACCCCCAATATCCCCATTGTTATTTCTTCATGAGATAGAAAGATCCGATTTTTCCAAGGAATTATGCTATTTCTTGATGTACAGCTGATGAGAAGTGAGGTCCCGGATTTTCATCCTGATGCTTTTGGCTGGAGGTAACAGAAAATCCAACTGAAAGTGACTTAAACAGTAAGGAATTTCTTTTTACTTATAAGAATTCTTGAGATAGAGTGATTTCCATGTTGGTTAATTTAATAGCTCAATAGCATCATCAAAGATTCTGGCTCTTCCTTGTTTTCTTGCTCCCATTCCCACTGATTTGGTTTTTGTTTTCTCATTTGTCTCATAATGGTTTCAAGGTGGCATCCTCATCTCCAGGTATCTTCCCCTCATATAGCAATGTTGATTTTTAAAAAGTACAATTTTCCCTCCCAATTAGAGGAAAACCTCTCCTAGACGCTGCTACTCACCTCAGAAAAATTTTTTTCAGGTCTCATTTGCCTCACACACCCATTCCTAAACAATTAATTGGGGGGGGGAAAGGAATTTCAATAATGGATTTTGCTAACATGAGACTTACTCTTTGGGGCTGGGGCTGGGTTCTTTTCTGAGTACGTGGCTGTGATAAGGGTGAACTAAATCAGGGTTTCATTGGTAAGCAATATGGGAGGGACTGTGCCTGTTGAAAGGCAACAAACATATGTGCTACACTTGGGACTGAGAAAATGTGCTAAAAATTATTACTTTAGTCAATTAGTTGAAGAAGGGGGATTATCATTACATAGCCACTATTTTGGACCAGAAATACTTTATCTTTTTTCATTCACGAAGTTTGAGCCAATATCTTAATATGCTATAGTTTTGTCTGCTCAGAACAGCATACCTTTTTTTTGAAAATCAAAATTTTCACCACTCCAAACAAGTGAATCTTTTGGGCACTGCTAATCACTGCACCCACTTCTCAGGCCAAAGAGCTGAGCATGTGATCTGAGATGGGCCAAATTATACTCTATCTCTCTGGCCACAGTGATTTGTCTATGATGAGCCCATGGCCCAAGCGAGGTCAACTTTCTCAAGATTTTTCTTTTTTTTTTTTTTTAAAGATTTTATTGGGGAATTGGGGGAGAGGAACAGCATTGGGGAATCAGAGGAGGAGAACAGACAGGTTGCTGTCCTTTTTTTTGTTCTTCAGTCTAGTTGTGGAGAACGTCGCTTCACTGGCCCATGTTGGTATTATCATTACGCTCTTCCCAGGTGAGGCAGATTGGTCGCTGGCCTCTGGACGGCCACTCACAGCGGCTCTTGGCAGCTTACACCGGCTGTCGGCCGCTCACGCTGGCTGCTGGCCACACATGGTAGCTTATGGCAGCCCACTGCAGCAGGGGCTGCAGCCTACGCGGTCGCTGGTGACTCACAACAGCCCAGCTCCAGGTCGAGCTGTTGTTCACCATCTTCTTAGCTGTAGAGGGCTGTGTCACTGGCCCTAATGTGGGATCCAAACCAGGGCCCTGCTGCTCAGAGCTGGCATCCCAAGCTAGCTCTTAACCAACTCGCCACTCGGCCAGCCTTCTCAAGATTTTTCTAACTGGACATGAAAGAAAATACAGTTTTTTTGGGGTTTTTTTGATGGATGGGGTGGGATTCAAACAGAACTATAAAGCCTGGACTCAAATGCAGCCATGATTTTGGATGCATGCTTATAGGTGGCCTAAAACAATGAGGCCATGTGCAGAAAAAACAAAAGATATAGGATGGAAGAAGGAAGAGAAAGAAAGAAGGACAGGGACAGAGGCTTGATATCATTTGATTCCTGAACCCCTCATTTTTGCTCTTCTTGAGATTTTGTGTTTTGAACCAATAAATTCTTTTTTGTTTAGGATCATTTGAATTAGATTACTCTTAATAGTCTCAAGAAGAGTCTTAACTAAAGAGAGTATTTTCGTTATCCAGGCTATACAGTTCAGAAGGGTTAACATTCAAAGTGTACAATATAGGGCCAGCCGAGTGGTGCGTTGGTTAAGAGCTGGCTTGGAACGCCAGCTCTGAGCAGCAGGGCCCCGGTTTGGATCCCACATGAGGGCCAGTGACACTACTCTCTACAGCTAAGATGGTGAGCAGCAGCTTGACCTGGAGCTGGGCTGCTGTGAGTCACCGGCGACGGCGTAGGCTGCAGCCCCTGCTGCAGTGGGCTGCCATAAGCATGTGTGACCAGCAGCCAGCATGAGCGGCTGACAGACAGTGTAAGCTGCCAAGAGCTGCCGTGAGAGGCCATCCAAAGGTCGACAAGTGACTGCCTCACCTGGGAAGAGCGCAATGATAATACCAATACGGGCCCGTGAAGTGACGTCCTCCACAACTTGACTAAAGAACAAAATGACAACAACTTGTCTGTTCCCCTTCCCCAATTTCCCAGCACTGTTCCCCTCCCCCAATTCCCCAATAAAATCTTTAAAAAAAATATTGTACAATATAGACACTGCATCAGTCAAGGTCTAATCAGCAGGCAGAAACTACACAATAATTTAAACAGAGGAAGTTTAATATAAAGAATTATTAACCATAACAGAGGATTGGAGCAATGATGGAATGAGTATTTAGAAGTAAAAAGAAGTCTTAGTAATATAGGAATAACAGATGTAAGGAACAGCCACTACTCCTAGGGCTGAGACAGAGTAATCATGGACTAGTCCTCTAAACTCCTCTAGGCTGAGAGCCAAACCTTGTTGAAGTGGGTGTGGCATGTGAGTCACTGAATGGCAAAAAAGTCTCTGTGGTACCTAGCATGTTAGGGGAACTTACTAGAAAAGCACCCTGCTTAAAACAAAACAAAACAAAAACAACAAAAAACAAACAAAAAACAACAACTGTTAAAGGGTAGGTGTCTTCCTGGAGGTATTCCAGTATTCCACTACAAATCTGCCTAAGTGGGATGCCAATGGAAGCTGCTTGATGCTGGGTACTGCTGATCACCATGCACTGCAGCAGCATACTGTTGGAGAAAACTCATGTATGACTGGTTGCTAGAGAAGTTATCTACACTGCAGGAGCCTGCTGCAAGACACAACAGAACCAGGAAGGAAAGCAAATTCTTCCTGCAAGCTCTCTCCAGCAACTCCTACTGAAAAAGCTTAACATTTTGTCAAACTGGCAAAAAAAAAAATTAAAGGGCCAATCATTTTTGCAGCACAGGCAATGAATAGTGAATTTGGATCTGAGATGCAACAAGTTGAGAACTGGCAAATGTATCTTACTAGAATGTCTACATATCTCACAATGTCTTGAGTCAGGGGTCCAAGATTAAAGATCACTTACTTGATGATATTCTTGATGAATACAGATGCAAAAATTCTTAACAAAATATTAGCAAACTGGATTCAACAATGCAGTAAAAGGATTATACAACAGGACCAAGTGGGATTCAGCCCAGGGATACAAGGGAGTTTCAACATCTGTAAATTAATCAATGTGATATTTCACATTAACAAAATGAAGGATAAAAAATCATATGATCACCTTGATATGCAGAAAAGGCATTTGCAAAATTCAACATCCTTTTATGATAAAAACTTCCAACAAAGTGGGTATAGAAGGAATATATCTCAACATAATAAAGGCTATATATGACAAATCCACAGCTAACATCATACTCAATGGTAAAGCTAGAAGCTTTTCCTCTAAGATCAGGAACAAGACAATGGTGCCCACTCTCAAAACTTCTATTCAAGATAGTTTTGGAAGTCCTAGCCACAGCAATCAGACAAGAAAAAGAAATAAAAGGCATCCAAATAAGAAAGGAAGAAGTAAAACTCTCACAATTTGCAGATGACACGATATTATATAGAGAAAACCCTAAAGAGTCCACCAAAAAACTATTGGAACTAGTAGTAAAGTTGCAGGATACAAAATCAATATACAGAAATCAGTTGTGTTTTTCTACACCAACAATGAACAATCAAAAGGAGAAATTAAGAAACCAATCCCATTTATAATTGCACCAAAAAGCATAAAATACCTAGGAATAAATTTAACCAAAGAAGTGAGATTTAGACTCTGAAAACTATAAGACATTGAAGAAAAAAATTGAAGAGGATACAAATAAATGGAAGGATTGATATTGTTAAAATGTACTTACTACCTAAAGCAACACACAGATTCAATGCAATCCCTATTAAAATACCAATGGCATTCTTAGAACTAGAACAACTAATCCTAAAATTTACATGGAACCACAAAAGACCCTGACTAGCCAAAGAAACCTTGAGAAAAAACAAATTTGGAGGTATCATGCTCCCCAATTTTAAACTATACTACAAAGCTACAATAATGAAAACACTATGGTACTGGCATAAAAAAAGATATACGAAGTTCTGACAATTAAGTTTGAGAACTTGCGACATGCGCTTACATTACCAGCACTGTACAAACACCTCGGTAAGGTTTCATAACCTTGGTATACACCAGTGTGTCACAGTTGTGTTCGTGTCAATGTGTGGCAGTGTCTTGCTGAGTGGCGCTCATTATTGTTGTTGCATGTTTTTGTGCGCTATTGTGAGAATGTCTGAGCTTGAATTAAAGCAACAAAAAACATTAAATTTCTTGTTAAACTTGGCAAGAGTGGAAGTGAAATCAGGGGTATATTAGTCAAAGTTTATGGGGGTAATGCCATGAAGAAATCGGCAGTGTACAAATGGATTAAACATTTTTCTGAGGGTAGAAAATGCGTCACTGATGAAGAGAGCTCAGGGCGGCTAGTAACGAGCAGAACTGATGAAAACATTCCAAACATTTGTTGAATTGTGCATCAAAATCGTTAGCTGACTGTGGGAAGCACAGCAGACCAAGTAAACATCAATAGAGAAACAGTTCGGAAAATCTTAACTGAAAATCTTGGCATAAAAAAGGTGTGTGCAAAAATGGTCCCAAAGGAGCTCTTGCATCACAACAATGCACCAGCTCACATGGCAGGGTCTGTGAGGGAGTTTTTAGCCCCAAAACAAATAACTGTATTGGAACACCCTCCCTACTCACCTGATCTGGACCCCAATGACTTCTTTCTTTACCCAAAGATAGAGGAAATATTGAAAGGAAGACATTTGATGACATTCAGGACATCAAGGGTAATACGATGACAGCTCTGATGGTCATTCCAGAAAAAGAGTTCTAAAATTGCTTTGAAGAGTGGACTAGGCACTGGTGTCAGTGCATAGCTTCCCAAGGGGAATACTTCGAAGGTAACCATAGTAATATTCAGCAATGAGGTATGTAGAACTTTTTCTAGGATGAATTTGTGAACTTAATTGTCAGACCTCATATAGTTCAATGGGATAGCGTAGAGAGACCAGAAATAAATCTTTGTTTATGACAAAGGAAGCAAGGATATACAATGGGGTAAAGACAGTCACTTCAATAAGTAGTGTTGGGAAAACTGGACAGATAACATGCAAACAGTGAAATTGGACCACTTTCTCATACAATATACAAAATAAAGTAAAAATGGGTTAAAAACTTAAATGTAAGACCTGAAATCATAAAACGTCTGGAATAAAACATAGGTGGTAAAATCTTTGACATTGGTCTTAGTAATATCTTTTTGGATCTGTCTCCTTACGCAATGGTAACAAAAGAAGAAATAAACAAATGGGACTATATCAAACTAAACATTTTTGCACCACAAAGGAACGATCAATGAAATGAAATGGGAGACGATATTTGATTTGCAAATGATACATCTGATAAGCATTTAATATCCACAAATTATAAAGAACTCATTCAACTTAATACCAAAAAAACCTAAAAACCCTCAAATAAAAAATCCAATTAAAAAATAGAGGACCTGAATAGACATTTCTCCAAAGAGAACATAAAGATGGCCAATAGGCATGTGAAAAGATGCTCAACATCACTAATCCTCAGAGAAATGCAAATTAAAACTACAATGAGATATCATGTCACACCTGTCAGAATGGCAATCATCAATAAATCAACAAACAACAAGTGTTGTTGAAGACGTGGAGAAAAGGGAACCCTTGTGCACTGTTAGTGGGATTGCAAACTGGTGCCGCCACTATGGAAAATAGTATGAAGATTTTTCAAAAAATTAAAAACAGAGCTGCTATACAGCCCAGCAATTCCATTCCTGGGTATTTATCCAAAGAAAACTAAAACAGTAATTAAAAAAGATACATGCACCCCTATGTTCACTGCAGCATTATTTGCAATAGCCAAGATATGGAAGCTACCTAGGTGTCCATCTAAAGTGGATACAGAAGCTGATCTTGCCATTTGCAATGACATAGATGGATCTAGAGGGCATTATGCTAAGTGAAATAAGTCAGACAGAAAAAGACAAATACCATATGATCTCACATATATGTGGAATCTAAAAAACAAAACAAATGAATAAACAAAACAAACAGACCCATAGATATAGACAATAAGCTGATGGTTGCCAAAAACCAAAAGGCACTGGGGGTGGGTTGCAGGGAAGAAGGAAATTCCTTTTATGCAAAACTTACAGGAATTTGTTAGTCAAAACAAATGGAAAGAAAGGAAGGAAGAGAGGGGGGAGAGAGAGAGGGAGAGAGAGAAAGAAAAGAAAAAGGAAAAGAAAAAGAAAAAGAAAGATTGCCTGACTTAACCGTGAATACACCACTTTAGGAGTGTTTCGGGATAACTGTTCCTCAAGCAGTTGCTTTCAACTATCAAAAAACTAGATCCAGGGTCATTCAGCTTACTTTATGGTTGTTTAATAAACAAACTGAACTCCAGTAGAAGATGGTGCCATAGCAAGAGCTCATGTTGGATATCCTATCTCCTGCCATGAAAGGCTGTACAGCTTGTCACAATCATTTGGTAACTTTGTTAGGCTAGGACTTAGAAACAAACATTCTCCTTTACAGGAATTCTACATAATGGAAAGAGTACAGGTTCTGGAGTTGGACAGCCTGAATTTGAAGCTTCATTTGGTTCCTTATTAGCTATGTGTCCTTACGCAGGATACTTAACCAATCCCTTCTCTATTTATTTCATCTATAAACTCATGATAATAACAGTCGTTTCCCCAAAGGCTGCTTTGAGGATTGAGTGAGTTAATATGCTCAATTGCTTAGAAAAATTCCACGTTTCATAGTAAGTGGTTGATAAATGGTAGCTATTATTATTAAAATCAGACCCTGGAAAACACAACCACCAGAGGGCTATGAAAGAAGACAAGGTTAAATTATTTGCAAATCCAAACCCTCCTGTGCTCTACTTTTTGTGTTTTTCTCTACCAAGTCCTCTTCTAAGTGGGTAAAATAAAGAGAGAGTAGAGAATAAAGGTAGAGAGGAGACAGACAGACAGACAGGAGAGAGAGAGAGAGAGAGAGAGAGAGAGAGAGAGAGAGAGAGAGAGAGAGAGAGATTGAGAATGGGTCCCATTCATCCAGTGTTTTCTGGCTCCCTGAGAACCAAGTGACCAATTCCAATTTCTGCTCTATTTTCCCAAGCTCCTGATTGGGCTCTACTTAATTGAAGAACCCAACATTCTTTGATTTCTATAGCGAAGGCTAGGTCGGTAGCAAGGAGGAGTCTCTGTCCTCCTCCACTGACACTTTCTCAGGAGAGAGAAGTTCTGTTCTGATTGTATTATGTAGCAGATGATTGATAATGTGCAGAGGCATTGTGTCAGTTTCAATTATGGCCTCTATCCTGACCCTAAACAAAAATTTGCAAAAGATTCTCCCTTCTAATTGCTATGCTCAGAAGGGCCCTCCCCATGAGGCTTTTCCTTCCATTCATGTACCCCCAAATGCAGCAGTGGGACTGCGGGGGGGGGGGGAAGAGCCTGGGAAAGGAAAGGACTATGGCAGTGGGGGCAGGGCCCACTTGCTGACTTAAAATAAGGAAGTGACTGTGAGTTCCAGGTGGCAGAACAAAGACCCAAGAGTAGGCGTGCAAGGCAAATTTTGCTGACTATAAGGTAAAATTTCCAATAGAGTCATTCTAAAACAAGATAGGCTAGCATACTAAGTAGCGATTTCTCCAAAGCAGACATGTTCAGGCACACATAATGGATACTGGCGAGCAGGTGGCTGCCTTGGTGGAGAATGGATGAGGCGACCTCTAGGCTTTCTATGATTCCGTAGCACTTGATGGAACTAAGGGACAGCTATGCTCTGACAGTCTTTTAGAGAACTACTTGATAATGGTTCCTTGTTCAAAGGCTCAAGCATAAACCAATTCTTCTTTGGGTATCCTGACTCACCAGACATTGTCAAGGCTTTCCATTATTTAATGCTCTCAGCAAGCCAATAATACTATTCTGCTTTTACAAAGTAAGAAACTGAGGTTCAGAGAATTTAAGTTACCAGTCTTAATTAGAGCCCAGTCTTATCTGTCTTCAAAGGCTGTATTCTTAACCATGTTACTAAACTGAAATACCGATTACAAATGTGTAAACATATTTTAGATGCCATGCAAAATCAAGTAAATGTTAAAGGAAGTGAAACAGGTTTAGAGAGATACTTTCGTTTCGAACTATGTCATTAACAGCTAGTCCTTAACAAAATCTTGATTTTTCTCTTCTACTTTTTAGAAAATCCTTCTCAGTTTTAAAGCTTCCAGGCCTATGGCATGCTATAAATAAATCACTCTTTAAAAGTCATAGCAGGCATCACAGGGTTTCTTTCTCCTTTTGTGTATGTTAATTCGGAATTTTGAATTGTATGACTTCCATGTTTTGAATGGCATCAGTCTTTCTCCACTAACTCATTTTCTTGCTCTTTCTTCTTTCTGTTGAGAAAAAAATAAATCATGTTCTTGTAGGGATGGAAAAAATTTCCCTTCTACCCTTCTAGGTTCTGTGGCTGGTCTAAGAAATAAATTGACTTAAAATAGATTAACAGGAGAGAGAAAACACAATTTTAATTATGTATATTGACATAGGGGCCACACAAAGATATAAGACTGAAAAGGCAGCTAGATATGCAGTTGAAATTTATACCATCCTGAGCTAAGGAAAAAGATAGGGGTTCTAAGATGATGGTGGTGGAGGTGGTGGGGAGGCAAGTTAAAGGAAGGTAAAGGAGGAAATTCATGGTAAATAAAGGATGCCTTGTTATGCAGTAAACCTTTCAGGTGAAAAATATGTTATCTCTGATAGTAACTCTCTCCCTAGTCCAGGCACCCATTCTAACAGGAATTTCCTTTATAAATGGAGATTTTTCCCTACAAATGGGGAAATTTATATTCTCCTTTAAGCAGTTAATGGGGTGGTAAAGAGCTTTTCTGAGTCTGCTGGGGCTTAATGCCCTCAGCTCAAAATAATCCTATGCCCAAGTGTCATACTTTGGGGTGGAATGTTTGAACCCCCTCATTCGCCTCCTTTATTTTTTTTCTCTCTCTACCACTGTCCAAAGTCTGTGTCTCACCACTTTGTTTCCTTTCAATCAGCCAGAAAAAATTTACTCTAGTAACCAAGTTACTAATTCACTCCATTACCTTTCACCTTCATCACTTCTCAATTAGCTTAAGTGACTTCTTTGCTAAACGCTGAGGTTTTACAATCTGCTTTGGCCAACCTGCATCTTCAAAGAAACTTTTTGTTTAATTAAGACACTTTAAACACTTTTTATCAGAATAGAACCATTTAAAAATAAGTTATACCATGATAAAGCTATAGGTATAGGTAGTCTATACACCTCATTTGATTTATATTTTCAAAAATGGTGATATTAATAAAAATGATATAAGTTGAAACTGATTTTCCCCTTGGAAGCCATAGAAAGGAGATAAAAGCATCTGACTAAGGCCTGAAGCCAATGATTTAATGAATGCTAGGAATTCATTAAAATGAAAGAAGTGAGAAACTGGAAAGAACCTTAAAAATCATCCAGAGACTCCATTTGTTCTATTTTACAAATATGGAACAGGATATTCACACTCCAAAGTCAATAAATTATATATTTAATGCTGAATAGTGTATAGTTTTCAAAAATATGTATAATCCAAATAGTAATTCATCACAGACAACTTCAATTGTCATGATAACAACATATGAATGCACTATAAAAAGTCTTTTTTAATATTCTTCATACTTTGTTCCTTATATTTACTGGAGCAAAGCAAAAATTAAAGGACCATTACACCTTATGCAAAGGAACTGAAAACAATTTCTAAAGGAATTTTTAGGAAAGTATCTTTGGGGGGAGTTTTGGGGTACAGGCTCAGAAAAGTTTGTTGCATTTTCTAACTGCCTAGCTTTATAAATCAAATTAATGGTGTTGTATTGTCGTATAATAAAAATACATATTTGGTCTTGTTGACATAAGAAACATCCAAACCTTTAGAGAATTTTTGTGAGTTTATTTGAACCAGACTGACAATTACGGGAGGCAAAATCTCAATGGATTGAGAAAATGCTCCAGAGAATGGCAGTTTTGCAGTTTATTTCATACATTAGAATTAAAGGAGGATACATAAGAAATCCATTGGTGGTCGATTAAGGGGGAGGGAGAAAGCGAAGCGGGAAATCTCTGGGATTGAATGAAAAGTAAAATGGAGCGATACTTCTTTTACACTGGTGGGTATAGGCTAGTTAATAATTAACATTTACAATACATAGAGATGGTATGTGGGGAGCAAGAGAACAGTGCGGGGTTCTGTGTTCTTGTGCTGGTGGTTGTGCCCTGAGAGGTCTGGAAAAGGAGATTACTCTAACATTTCAAAAGTATGTTATCTTAGATGCCAAAAGACAATAGACAGGCTCACTTAAGGTAAAAATTGACCTTTATCAAGCAAGTTAAAGGCCTTGGATGTGACTACCTGCCATCTCCTATTTTTAATTAGGAATTTTTATGTCCAGACCATCCTATGTGGTTAATTTCATTTTCTGAATTTGTACGACCCACTATACTGGCCTCCCCTAACCTCAGTTTAGCATGTGGCCCCTTTTCCTTCCACAATCTTTCCCCCTAGTTCCTGGCACTGTACTCCAAAACCCCTTGGAATTTCCAGAGTGATCCAGAGTGTCTTTTATAATTTCTAAGGAGCCCCTTTCAAACAATCAGAGTTTATGCTAATGAGATGGCTTAGGATAGGAACCCTAGGTAGTCTCAGGCTAGGGGCTGGTCACCAGAAGGACCAAATGAGTGGTTAGAGGGTTGAAACTTTTAGCACCCTCCCCTAGGGAGGGAAGGGGGACTGGAGATTGAATTCAGTCACTAGTAGCAATGAGTTAATCATTCATGCTTATGTAATGAAACTTTAATAAAAACTCTTGAACGATGAGATTCAGCAAACTTCTGGGTTGGTGACATTGATGTGCTGGGAAGGTGGTATACCCAGAGAGGACATGAAAGCTCTACACCATCCCCCACCCCCACTTCCAAAACCTTTTCCTATGTATCTCTTATATTTGGCTGTTCCTGAGTTATATCCATTTTGTTAAAAATGATTGAAGAAGGGCTGGCCGAGTAACACATTGGTTAGGAGTTGGCTTGGGATGCCAGGTCTGAGAAGCAGGGCCCTAGTTTGGATCCCACATGAAGGCCAGTGACACTGTGCCCTCTACAGCTAAGATGGTGAACAACAGCTTGACCTGGAGCTGGGCTGCTGTGAGTTGCCGGCGATGGCATAGGCTGCAGTGGGGCTGGCCGGCAGCAGGCGTGAGCTTTGGTGAGCTTCCATGAGCCACCATGAGCAGCTGTTCAATGGCCAGTGAGCGACAGCCTCATCCAGGAAGAGCACAATGATAATACCAACATGGGCCAGTGAAGCGATGTCCTCCACAACTAGACTCAAGAACAAAGGACAGCAACTTGTCTGTTCCCATTCCCTTATTCCCCAACACTGTTCCTCTCCCCCAATTCCCCAATAAAATCTTTTAAAAAATAATAAAATAACCATTAAAAAATGATTGAAGAAGACAATTTAGGTGATACAAACAAACTTCATTTAACACCTCCTGTCTCTGTCTCCGTGGGTCCAGAGAATTACAAAGTGTGGGAGGGGGAAAGCCAGGAAGCCACTGTAAGATAAAGAATAAGGAACAACTAAGAGAAAAACAGAAAATGAATATGGAATAAGGAAGTAAGTATAGAGCTCAGAGTCGACTTGGCATTTGGGGATTGGCTAACTGAATATATTGCATTTTTGATCAAGTGGAGCATTTACAGGGACACTAGACCACTAGAGTCTAGTGGTCTCTAGACCACTAGAGAGCCACTAGAGACCACTAGAGACCACTAGAGGATTTAGAGGATTTAGAGGATTACCATCTCGGACCAATCCAGAGGCCAAGGATGTAGGACGGATTCTTCTCAAGAATGTACTTTTTACTATAAAAACCCTCAGCTTTTCTTTCTTCTTGAGAACACTGTGGGTATTGCCTGGTTGTGTTCATGGCTTGCAAACCTTAAGGTCCTTGAATAAACCTTTATCATTTACTTCTAGCAAAGTCTCCAGAAGTCAGACAGGAGTGCAAGTAGCCTGGAGACCTGGAACTTGCAAATGGCATCTGAAGTGGAGGCACTCGTGTAGGACCAAGCCCTTAACCTGTGGGATCTGCACCGTCTCTGGGTAGTTAGTGTCAAAATTGAATGAAATTGCAGGATATTCAGTTGGTGTGGGAAAATTGGAGAATCGGTGTTGAAACAACGTTATTTGTTGTTGGAAAGAAACTACACATTTGGTGTCAGGAAAAAACATACCGGTACATGGACTAAATGTTTGTGTCTCCCCCAAAATTCATAGGTTAAAATCCTAACCTGGAGGGTGATGTTAGCAGGTGAGGCCTTTAGGAGGTAATGAGGTTATGAGAATACTGCCCTCATGAATAGAATTCATGCCCTTATAAGAGGACGAAGGGGGGCCAGCCGAGTGGTGCGTTGGTTAAAGACTTGGCTTGGGATGGTCAGCTCTGAGCAGCAGGGACCCGGTTCAGATCCCACATTAGGGCCAGTGATGCTGTGCCTTCTACAGCTAAGCTAGTGAACAACAGCTCGACCTGGAGACGGGCTGCCGTGAGTAGCCAGCGACGGCGTAGGCTGCAGTGAAGCTGCAGTGGGCTGCCATAAGCTACCATGAGTGGGTGGCATCCAGCGTGAGCAGCCAGCAGCCAGAGTGAGCTGCCAAGAGCTGCCATGAGTGGCCGTCCAGTGGCTGGTGACCGATCTGCCTCACCCGGGAAGAGCGCAATGATAACACCAACATGGGCCAGTGAAGCGACATCCTCCACAACTAGACTGAAGAACAAAAGGACAGCAACTTGTCTGTTCCCCTTCCCCGATTCCTCAATAAAATCTTAAAAAAAAAAAAAAGAGGACGAAGGGACCAGAGCTTTCTCTTTTCACCATATGAGGGTACTATGAGAAATCAGCAGTCTGCAAACCAGATGAGAGTCCTTACCAGAACCAAACTAGCTGGTACCCTGATCTCAGACCCCAGCCTCCAGAACTGTGAGAAATAAATTTGTTTTTTATAAACCACTCAGTGTGTGGCACTTTGTTATAGAAATGACTAAGACATAAACCATTTCCCCCTAATTGGTAAAGTGATTCCATATTGTTGTACTTGTTAACACTACATTGAACTGTTTGTTTCCTTGTCTGTCTGACCTACTACACTGTCAGCACTTGGAAGAACAAAATAGGCCCTACAAGATCTGTGTTCCAAATGCCGTAATTCTGGATTTTACCAAGCCTAAAGCTTATACGACGTAAGGAGGGGAGGATTCTTTAAAAGCATACAAAACCACATGTGATGAAATCACAATGAACTATATACAAATATAAAAAGCTGATAAATACCATGAAATCTATAAAACTGAAATATTTAAAATTATCAACTGCCTGATACATCTCCATAATATATTTGTTCCTATTTTTTTGACTCATACTCTTTGATTACCTTTTTCCTTATGACAAGAATATGTAAATTTCTGTACTGATTAGAAAGATAGCTCATTCTTTTCTCTAGCATAGTGGATCATTATATTTTATATTATTGATAGTTTAGAAGAGTTTCTTTCAGTTTCCCAACTCATTATTGATGTCATAAATTTTTCGGCATGTTGTCTCATTTGAGAAACACTTTATCAAGTTTCTTTCATATGTGGGCTATAATATTTTAGGGCATTTCAAGTTATGTTGTGCAGTGACTAATCTTAAATAATCTTAGAATTGACCATACTTATATTAATCAGTGTATGGTGATACGTTGGTCATCAGTGTATCATACAGTGCACCATACAGGTGCAGTGTATGGTCCTGCACCTTCACATCTTAGCATCAGGTAAGGTGGCACATTGAAGCATAAGATGGCCAGTAATAACAACTATTTCCACAAATGACTGCCAACTACATAACCTTATCCACTAAACCCAATTAAAATGTATTCCTAACTTAACCTCCCTTAGATGAATTCCCAAAATTACTATGGACTCTCCAAGGCTATGAGACAGGGAAAATATGATAGAAGAGATGTCATATTGGAAAGAGATAACAGTCAAACAATTGTGGTTAAAATATTTCACTTTTGCAAATTTTGCAAAAACACGTGACCACATGGGTATATTGCCAGGCGCCTCTTGAAAGAGGTCCATGAACTTGTCAGTCCATGAAATTGTGAGTCCCTGAAGATCACACTTTTTTGGACTCACATCAAATTCCCCTCTTCCTAGCACAGTGCCAGACACAAAATAGGTACCTAACAAATACTTGAAGAGTGCATGAATGAGAGAGTTAATCTGTGTGCAGCCTGTCAAAGGGTGGTAACGATAACATGGGCAGGGAAGGAGTAAGGAAATGTTTCAGTTAATTATTCTAAGTCAAGGACTACCTGAACTTTCATTTTAAACATTTGTTCTAATGTAGTAAAATATATAAATATTAATATATAAATAAACATATATATATATAATGTAGTAAAATATATAAATGTTAATATATAAATAAACATAAAAAATAATGTAGTAAAATAAATAGAAAGTACCTCTGGTTAAAAACAGTGAAGTGATTCATAAGGTATATAAATGTCTAATCACTGTGTTGTATACCTAAAGCTAATATAATATTCTATGTCAACAGTCATTGAAAAATAAATTTAAAAATAAAAAATTAAAAAAATTAAAAACAAAACAAAACAGTGAAGTGATTAAATCATAACAGCTCTCGAAATAACTTTGGCAGCACACACCTCATAGATTCTTGCTGCATAAAAGCAAAGAGAGGGCTGGCACATCTATTGATTGAAAAGAAGACCTTCTAGTCCCTGCTGCCCGGATTTCAGTATCTTACTCATCACTCAGCCTATACCCTGTTCAGTATCTCCATAATTTGGGGCATTTTTTAACATTTTGATATGATAAGGTCTTTCTCATCTTCAGATCAGGGCTTAAGTTTTATATTCATGAAATAAAAATGTGAAAAGAAACTTAAAAATTTAATTGGCCTTTAGAGGCACCATCAGGAGAATGCCTTCACAAACTGTTTAGGGAACTTCTCTGATTATGAAAATAACCAACTTTTCCAAAGTTTGAAAGTATAAGAGTTCATTTAAAAACACACCCCATTTGGGCCAGCCGAGTGGCTCAGTTGGTTAAGAGCTCGCTCAAGAGTTTGAGCTCTGAGCAACAGCGGTTCGAGTCCAGCCCGAGCTGAGCAGCCGCTGAGCTGCCAACAGGTAGCAGGATGGCTCAGCTAAAAAACAAAACAAAACAAAAAACCATTCTAATAATTTGGGTTACTTATATCCTGGCAGAAAAATGAGCTATTTGTTAAGATTATGGATTATGGTGGAGGTCTATAATGCTGCGTGGCTTTTTTTTTTTTTTTCTCTTATAGCCTCCATTCTGGGTTGTGCCCCAAGTTGTGATTTACGAGGGCAAATAACACATACAACATGCAAGATATGTGTTAATAGACTGTTTATGTTATCTGTAAGGCTACTGGTCAACAGTAGGCTATTAGTAGTTAAGTTTTGGGGAATCAAAAGTTATACAAAGATTTTTCATTGCATGGCGAATTGGTGCGCCTAACACACTCATTGTTCAAGGGTCAACTGTATATTGCAGAGAATCTTTTTTTTTTTTTTTTCCCCAGGGATGGTGGCATCAGCAGCAACATCAAGTTGGGAGCGATGTTGGTGACATGGTTTTGGCCATGGTCCTGGTTGTTTCCTGCTCTCATTCTACCCATTTTCCAAGCCTACCAATTGTGGGAGTTACTCAGTGTGGTTTCAAAACATTTCTTTCTCTCATGCTCCCTTTTATTTTTTTCTTCTTAAATCATCCAGAATTAGTTTCTGCTGTGTGAAACTTGTAGACCAAATTGTAGCTCTGACACCCAGGGCACAAGTAAATTGCCATTTTAGGTGGTTGGAAGGGCACTTTGAAATTTTGAGTAGTTCTTTTTAACTGTTTAAATATGACCTTGTCCTGCATTTTAAACTTTAAAAAACTATTGACATCTGTTACAATCATTGAGCCTCGTAGTAACACTGAAATAATTGGGGCGCATATTATGAACCCAATTTTACAGTTTAGGAAATTGAGGTACAGGGAGCCAAAGTGCTCTGTCCAAGTAACGAAGCCCATTTAATGGCAAAATTGAGAAGATTGAAATCCAGTCCTAGATCTTTCTCTTCTTTAACACATCTCTATTAGGAAAGCAAAGAAAAGCAGAGAGAAAAGCGTAGAATCAGAACTCAATTCATATAAAGAGCAGAAAGGTAAAGACCAGCATTAAAATGACGTGAGGCAGCTGCTTTTGTCAAGGCAGCCCACAACTCTGAAAACAGGACCTGAAGGCAGCAAAAAGGGTCTTTCAAGTCCCTCACTTGTTTCATGGCTGAAAAGGCAAATCAAGAGAGTCCTCCTTTTTTTATGGCCAGCCTAGACTGTGACCAATTGTGAAGGGCAGTGACAAGATAATCAATCATCAATTCTCTCTGTTTAAAAATGACCTCTTCTAAGGTTATCTTAAGGGGAGCAATTGCCTCGAAAACCACAGTCATGGAGTTGTAATCAGAGAGGCTTTCTCTGGTACAATTCCCAAAGGAGATATTTGTACTTAAAACAAACCAACTCTGCAGAATACATTTCAGTTTCCACATAATGCTTCTGCTTTATATAAGAACTGAACTCTGTAAAGAGTAACGTGAACAATCATAGCTCCCAGGACATCAACCCCAAAACAGTAATGTACATTTAATGAGAACTTCAAGGCACGTTCCTTAATTTGGAAGAGGTGCCGTCTATAGGCAATGATTGTAGTTATTGCAGGCAACCACTGAGAGTTCAGCTGTTGTGTTAAAAATAAAAGGTCGGATTCCATCTTGGAGTTTCTCACAGATTATGCTCTATTCACACTGACAAATGACAGAATGTTTTAGGAAGTTATTCTTTTGTGTACATGGCTTTAATTCCGGTTTTTGTCAAGATTCAGTTAAAAAACATTTGGCTGATCATTTGTATCCTCTATTTACCCAGCCTCAGATAATAATGAACTGCAGATTGAGTTCAGTTCAGATAACAACGGCTGTCTCTGTGGTCGTCTGTGGAGGGGTAGGCAATAAGTCTAGCAGAAGGGAAGGTCTACTCTTTTCTTTCTAATAATCTTTTTATTTTAAAACAGTTTTAGATTTTCAGCATTATTGTGACTAGTACAGAGAGTTCCCATGTAGCCCACACCGCTTCTCCTATCATTAGCATCTTACACTAGTACATTTGTTACAATTAATGAATTAATATTGATGTGTTATTATTTGAGTAAATCAATGTCTATTCAGAATTCCTCAGTTTTTTCCTTTTCTGTTTCAGCATCCCATAGAGTATAATACATTATACTTAGTTGTCATATCTCCTTAGTCTCCTCTTGGCTCTGATAGTTCCTCAGTCTTTCCTTGTTTTGATGACCTTTTGAGGAGTATTTGTCAGGTATTTTGTAGAACGTTCCTCAAATGAGATTTGTCTGATGTTTTTCTCATGATTTGACTGAGGTTATGGGTTTGGGGGAGGAAGACCACTAAGGTAAAGTACCATTCTCATCCCATCATATTAAGGCTACATACTATTAACATGACTTATCACTGTTGATGTTTGGAAAGTCCACTTCTGTTCTCACTCTTAGTTGCCTTCTTCCAGGTAACAGTGACTTGCTTTCTCTTCCGATTACTTAATTATTATGATTTCCAAGGTAAGACTGAAGATCTAATATTCAAAGGTAGAGAGAGTTCCTACTGCAGGAAGCAATTCTATGAATTCCAGACCTGTAACCGAGGCGATTGCAGAGAGAGCCTTAGTTGTCTAAGCCTCTGCTTTCTCATTGTTCCCCTGACAAATGAAATCACCTCAGACTGATGAGACTCTTCTCACATCAGAATATAAACCAGGTGATACTGTCAGTAAAGGACGAGAAGAATTGCCAATGGTGTCAATCATATTGTCCAGCACATTTTTATACAGCTTTGGTTTGGCTAAATATAGTTGTAATCCATTTCTGTTGCTAAGCATCATATTTTTATTAGGCAAATAACTCTACCCGAAAATGCAAACAGAGTCTAGGTCTTGTAGTGAAGTGCCCCCCAAAAAAAGGGACACACTCTAAATGACAATGACTTTGGTCAGTTTGAGCTTCCAGATGGTGTTGGTAGTTTCCTAAATCTACCTTATAAATGAGTCCATGGAATGACCTGCTTTCATCTTGCAGCCTACTTCATTTTATTGCTATCTCTGTGTGTCTTATTTCCCAGATTTTTCCTGTCGGCTATAGAAAGGCTGAGCTACAGCTATGGCTACTGAGCTCTGTCTATCCGCAGTCCTGTGGTTCAGAAGACAACGAAACAAATAGCTCCCTCAGGTGAGCAAGAGCTCTCCAGAGCAGGGTCATCTATAGGAAAGGAAAAGAAAATTTTTTTTAACATTCTTCCTCATGAGGAGACTATGGGAATATATCAGACAGTGCAAGAAGTTGCTAAAGACTGCAGCAGGTGACCCATCGAGGTTTATGTAGAAAATTCTTTTCTGGCAGTTGAAGAAAAGCAGAATGGGTGTTTGTCTATCTCAGAGGATTAAGAATAAGCTTCTCTTGAAACAGGCATAGATGAAATGTATGAGTCAGGGTTTTTAGTTGCAAATCAGAAACCAACAGTAGGTTGTTTAAGCACAAAGGAACGTTTTTGCAAAGGTCAGCAAATAGGACCTGCCACTTATTTTTGTATGGCCTGCAAGCTAAGAATAATTGTTATATTTTTAAATAGTTGGACAAAAAAAATAACAAAAGAATATTTCATGACCCATGAAAATTATATGAAATTCAAATTTCCGTGTCCATAAATAAAATGTTATTGGAGCACAGTACACTCACTTATTTACATGTTGTCTATAGCTGCTTTCATGGTACAGTGGCAGAAATGAATAGCTGTGACAAAGATTATATGGCCCACACAACCTAAAACATTTACTAATGTCTTAGTCAGCTTGGGCCGCCATAACAAAATACCATAGACCGAGTGGCTTAAACAACAGAAATTAATGTTTTCACACTTCTGGAGAATAGAAGTCCAAGATCAAGGCGCCACAATGGCCAGTTCTGATGTGTGCTCTGTCTCCTTGGATTGCAGATGGTTGCATCCTCAGTGAGCCCTTACATGACAGAACAAGAGGAATAGCAAGCTCTGGTATCTCTTCTTATAAGGAGCTTAATTCAGTCCCTACCCTCATGACCTCAGCCAAACCTGATTACCACCCAAAGCCCCATCTCTAAACATCATCACACTGAGGGTTGGTGCTTCAACATATGAACTTTGAGGGGGACACAATTCAGTCCAAAGTAACTATCCCTTTATAGAAAAGTTTTGCCTATCCTTGTAGTAAAGGATATTAGAACACACAGAGACTCTCCAAGAAGGCTACAGAACCATGCTACAAATTGTGTTAGAGGCAACAGAGCCAGGAAATTCACAAAATCACATTATAATTGGTTCAGGGAGACTCAACTTCTACTACCCCAAGAAGCTGCTAATATTCACAACACCAGGTATTGGACAAGACGGCTAGGAGCCTTGGCACGGCTGCCTCTGTACACTGAAATGTTGTGCTTTGCATCTCACCAGAATTGATTCAGCCAGTACCTGCTACTTGCACACATGCTTTTGATTCAAAGTCTGGTGTGGGTAGATCTGATCAGTGGAACCCAGATCACATGTATGTGTTACCTATAGTTACAAGGGAGACTGAGACAACGAGTGTCTGGCTTCTGCAGTGATGGCAATGTGGAACCAATAACGTGGGGGATTCCCTAAATATATAATGGTACTATCTAATAGCAAGTCACAGTGTGAAAATGACTTGTTCCTGCGTTGTTTCTCCTCTCTCATTTCCCCTGAGAATTGTTACCTCTTGAATGAACTCTTTTACTCTTTGGGAAGTATTCCCAGGTGGCATTCCAATATTTGACATGCCCTCCTATATCCAGAAATTGTTTTTGACACAAAGGGAAATGGGAAAAAGTGGGGGTCAGTGATTAGGAACCTCTCTGCTGTGGCATGGCATGCTATGTTTCTTTCTCCTTCCCTTGCTAAATTTTCTGTACCAGAGGTCAGCTTCTTTCAGTCTTCCCACTTTGGGTTTAGAATTCGCCTCCCTTCTCTGGGCCAAAATTTACTTTGATTCTTTTTAACCACAACATTATGGAAATTTGGGGACAGCTAGAAAGAAAATTTTCAAAGTGTTTCACATTACGTTTATTCTCTTTAAAATTCCACGTCAAGGGAACTTCCACTTTTAGCCAAGATGGGGGTAACAGATACCAGTTTGCCTTCCTGCTCAGAACTACCAAATCTTCCCCTTTTCACCAAAACAAACAAACAAATGAAAAAATAAACAAAAAACCATGTGGAATATATTAAAAAATGGGTTTTGAAAAATTGGACATCAGGCATTGAATTATACAAGATGAGCCCTATGATTAACCTACCTTGTTACCTTGAGAGAGTTTTAGGTAACAGTGAAGGGAGGTGAACCTGGGAGGGATATGGCAGACTCTCTGTGTTGAGGAGAGCAAGTTGAGAGTCCTGAGCAATTAAGACAGCTACGGTTCCAGGAAGGATAGAGCTCCACAGAGAGAGCACTCTGGAAATCTGTAGAAAGTCTCATGTGAGCATTCAGCAGAGTATTCATCAGCTCATGCAAGCAAGGAAACTGTCCTAGGCTGCAGAAAGAGCAGTCCTAGGATTTGAAAGAACAGTGCCCAGTGGTAACACAGGACCAGGAATACTGCCTGTTCCCACCAGCTAGACTGGTAAACCTCAAAATTCGTGGGGGATTTAGGGAAGTACCAGGTAAGATCTTAGTGGGGAATTGAATCAACAGAAAAAAATTTAAAGCAAGATGTAAAATATTCAATCTGTTTTCAAGTAATTTAACTGCATCCCAGAACAAAGCTCAAGAATATTTATTTATTAAAAATGCAAAAATATTCCACATCCAATAGAGTAAAATTCACAATATTTGCATCCAGTAAACACTTAGCAGGCATGCAAAGAAGCAGGAAAACACAACCAGAATGAGGAGAAAAATAACCAATTGAAACTGATACAAAACTGACACAGATATAGGAACTAGTGACAAAGACATTAAAATAGCTGTTGTTATGCTCCAGACGTTAAAAAAAAAAGATGTTAAGCAGAAACATATGGGGAAAAAAATCAAATTTCTAGAGCTAAAAATTATAATATCTGAGATGAAAATTACACTGATGGGATTAATGGCAGAAGATTAGTGAACCTGAACATATAACAATAGAAATGATAAAAAAAAAACAGAGAAAAAAGGATATTAAAAAGACAGAAAGAACATCTGGGAGCAGTGGGATATCAAGAATCCATGTAATTGGTATCCCCAAGAAGGTGAAGGACAGAAAAACTATTTTAAGAAATGATAGCTAAAAATATTCCAATTTTGATGAAAACAATAAATCCAAGAAACTCAATGAATTTGAAGCACAGGAAATATGAAAAAACTACATTAAGGTACATCAGAACTAAATTGCTCAAAAGCAGTGATGAAGAGAAAATCTTAAAAGCAGCTAGAGAAAAAAGACATTATGTACATAAAATAAAAAATAAGGATGACACAAAATTCCTCATAGGAAACAATGCAAGGATAAGACAGTGAAGCACATCTTTAAATTACTGAAAGAAAAATGTCACCTAGAAATTTATACCCAGTGAAAATGTCTTTCAAAGAGGAGGGTGGGATAAAGGCTTTTTCAGATATACAAAAACTGAAGGAATTCAATAACAGACCTACACTATAAGAAATGATAAAGGAAACCTTTCAGGGAGAAGAAAAACAATACCAGATAGAAACATGGATATACAAAAACTGAAGAGTAATGAAAATGGTAACTACATAGGAAAATACGTAAGATTTGTTTTTTCTTATAATTTGAATATCTTTAAAAGATAATTTGTGGTTTAAACAAAAATAATAACAATGTATTGTGGGGATTATAACATGCATGAGGAAAATAATAGTATACATATTGGCAGGCAGAAATGGAAGTATACCATTATAAAATTCTTATAGTATAATACATGTGAAATGAGATAATATCACATGAAAGTAGACTGTATTAAGATATATGTGATAGGGCCGGCCGAGTGGCGCGATGGTTAAGAACTCGCTTGGGATGCCAGAGGGCCTCGGTTCGGATCCCACATATGAGGGCCAGTGACACTGCCCTCCACAGCTAAGATGCTGAACAACAGCTCAACCTGGAGCTGGGCTGCCGTGAGTCGCTGGCGACGGCGTAGGCTGCAGTCCCTGTGGCAGTGAGTTGCCATGGGCTACCGTATGTAGCCAGCAGCCAGCGTGAACGGCCAGCAGCCGCAGTGAGCGGCCGTCCAGAAGCCGGCGACTGATCTGCCTCGCCAGGAAGAGCGCAATGATGGTGACAGCTTGGGCCAGTGAAGCAACACCCTCCACAACTAGACTGAAGAACAAAACGACAACAATTTGTCTGTTCCCCTTCCCCCAATTCCCCAGCACTGTTCCCATCCGCCCAATTCCCCAATAAAAATCTTTAAAAAAAAAAAAAGATATATGTGATAAACATATATACTAACAACCCTAAAACAGGCACTAAAACAACAAAACAAAGAGTTATAGATAATAAGTCATCAAAGAAGATAAAATGGAATTCTAAAATATACTCACTTAATCCAAAAGAAGACCAAAAAACAAAAACAAAAAAAAACCAAGTAAACAAGAATATGTGGTTCAAATAGAAAACAAATAGCAAGATGATAGATTTAAACCTAACCATGACAACCACATTAAATCTAAATGGACTAAACAGCCTAATTAAAAGGTAGAGATTGTCAGGTTGGATAAAAAAGTAAGACTGTACATTATGCTACCTAAACAAAACTGACTTTACATATAATAGACACAAATAGGTCAAAAGAAAAAGGATGGAAATATATATACCATGTTAGTACAAGTTAAAGAAAGCAGGAGTGGCTATATAAACAAAAGAAAAAGAAGATTTCAGATCAAAGAATATTACCAAAGATAAATAAGGTAATTTCATAATGATAAAGGAGTCAATTCATCAATAGCACAAAGTGATGAGCTACAGGAAGAAACTGACAATTATATCCAGAGATTTCAATACAACTCTTTCAATAATTGATAGAACAATTGACCGCAAATAGAGATGACTTGTACAACACTAGCAACCAAGACCTAATTGGCATAAAAAAATCAGCAAAATACCATTTTTTTTAAATTGCATACAAAATATTTACCAAGATAGACCTTGGTATAAAGGTCTATGTAACAAGTCTCAATAAACTTAATCATTGAAATATATTTTCTCTGACCACAATGGAATTATATTAGAAATAAAAAAGTTCCCAAATATTTGGAAATTAAATAACATCATTCTAAGTATGGGTCAGAAAAAAGGAGTCAAAATAGAAATTAGAAAGAATTTTTGATGTGGTTGAAAGTACAACATATCAAAATGTGCACAATACTGCTAAAGAAGTGCTTAAAAGCTAATTTATGACTCTAAATGCTGAAAGGACCCAAATTAATGACTTCATTTTTCACCTTAAAAAACTATGGGAAAAAATGAGCAACTGAAACTCAATTTAGGCAGAAAAAAATATTAATAATAATAAATATTTGAGTGGAAATCAGTGAACTAAGACATGGAAAACCAATAGAGAAAATCATTGAAACCAAACGCTGGTTTATTATCTTTATTTGGAAATAGAGTCTTTTGCAAAAGAGATTTGCTTATGTCTGATGAAGGACTTGCATCCAGAATATACAAAAAAACTCTCAATACTCAATAATATAAAAACAAGCAACCGAATAAGAAAAATGGGCAAGAGATATGAACAGACATTGATGACAAATAAGCATATGAAGCATACGTAAAGATGGTTAGCATCATTAGTCATTAGGAAAATGTAAATTAATACTGCATTTAAATACCACTATACACCTACTGAATGGCTAAAATTAAAATGACTGACCATACCACACACTGACAAGGAAGTAGAGGAACTCGAATTCTTATATGCTTTTGATGGGAATATAAAATGGTATAACCACTTTGTAAAACAGTTTGACAGTTTCTTAAAAAGTTAAGCATACATCTACCATATGATCCAGACATTCACCCTAGGTATTTACCTAAAATAAAGCACATGTCTATATAGGTTTGTACAGTAATGTTTATAGCATCTTCACTTGTAATAGCCCCAAACTGGAAACAACCCAAATGTCCATCTATAGGTGACTGGATGAACAAACTCTGGTATGTGTATCCAATAGAATACTGCACAGCAATAAAAAGGAATGAACTATTGTATTGATACATTCAACAACATGGATAAATTCCCAAATAATTATACTGAGCCAAAAATCCAGACAAAAAAAAGAGTATGTACTCTGAGTTTATTTACATAACATCCTAGAAAATTCAAACTAATGTATAGTGATAAAAAACACATTGGTGGTTTCCTGGTGGATGAGGAGATGAGGAGGTACAAAAATAAAGGGATTATAAAAGGGGACAAGGAGGTCCCGCCAAGCGGCGCGTTGGTTAAGAGCTGGCTTGGGACACCAGCTCTGAGCAGCAGGGCCCCGGTTCGGATCCCACATATGAGGGTCAGTGACGCTGCTCTCTCTACAGCTAAGATGGTGAACAACAGCTCAACCTGGAGCTGGGCTGCCTGAGTCGCCAGCTACAGCATAGGCTGCAGCCCCTGCTTCAGGGGGCTACCATAAGCTACCTTGAGTGGCCAGCAACCAGCGTGAGTGTCCAGCAGCTGGTGTGAGCTGCCAAGGGCCGCTGTGAGCGGCTGTCCGGTGGCAGGGACTGATCTGCCTCAGCCGGGAAGAGCACAATGATAATACCAACATGGGCCAGTGAAGCGACGTCCTCCACAACTAGACTGAAGAACAAAAGGACAGCAACTTGTCTGTTCCCCTTTCCCCGATTCCCCAATAAAATCTTTAAAAAAATAAATAAATAAAATGGGGGAGGGACAAGGAAACTTGTGGGGGTGATGTATACTTAAACTATCTTGATTGTGGTGATGACTTCATGGGTATATACATATTTCAAAACTTATCAAAATTATAGATTTCAACCCCATGTTATTTATTGTATGTCAATTATATGTAAATTAAAATTGAGGTTTTAAAAAATATTTTTTTTTCAGTTATTTAAAAAAAATCAGCATTAGGCATTACCCATATTGTGTCTGGCCTCCTGACTCTAAAGCTGATTTTTCAGTCATCATAATGGTTCAGGCAAGAAACTGGTAGCTCTTTGTGGAGTTTTGCCTGTTCTCTTACAGCCAAGCTTTTGCAAGCCATCCAAGGTGATAGGAAGGGGTGGGGGCCATCGCATTGAGCTTTTTTATTTCTTCAAAGAGGAACTAAAGACCCTTTGGGTCTTCCAATTACTATTCTCTTATCTCATTTGAGTCACTGTGGGTAGATTTCTTTGTTTTATTTTATAGGAACATAAAGAACCAGCATGATTCCTAAACAAAGTAGAGTATTCACAGATGTGCTTGTCCCTTGACAAGATATAAAGCCTATCTTTGGAGCAAGGACAAAGAGATTCACATGTGCCTTGCTGAAGAACAATAAACAAATGTAGCAGCCTGTAAATTCCATCTGCTTCTCATAAGAAGAAAAGATTTTTACAATGAAGTGTCAGAGGGTCTTCAGGGCCCATGAAGGAGATTTTCCTGAGGGGATCCCATAACAACCTTCCTGTGTGTTTAAGCCAATATGCTCCACCTCGTAGGGAAGTCCACATTATCACTAATTGTGGAGTAAAAGGCTTCATCTTATGAAAAGAATTGGAGGCAGGTGGAGAATGTAAAGTATTTTGATCGGTGAAGAGTAAAGTCTTGCGGTTGCAAACTTCTCTGGCTATGACGAAATCATTTGTGTAGGGAAGAAACAAAAGTACTGTCAGCTACCATATTCCAGAAATCCTTACCCTTCCTGAGGCATTCAGTGACTGGAGCAGATAAATTGCTTGCAGAAGATAGTAAGGACCAAAACAAACAAACAAACAAAAGCCCAACAACAACAACAACAACAACAACAACAAAACGGGTTCAACTTTGAAGGCCATATTTCTCCATTATTTCGTTTCTGAGTTTGTGGGGATATGTTTGCATAGTAGGGGTGCCCCTTCCTACCTTCCCTAGCAGAATTTCCCAAACCTCAGCTGCCTCCCTGGCTCCAGGGCCTCTATCCCGGCAGGCCAAGAGGCAGGCTACTCTGCAATGAGAGGCGTTGGAGTCCAAAGGGCTCCCACCCAACAAATTTCCTCTCCTTAGGATGATTCTAGACATCTTTCTAGTCTTCTGCTCATGTGGAGTTTATGAAGGGAATCCTTGTTGAGGAGTTAGGACTGCAGAACCAACTCCTAGCAAATTGCCCTGCCTGGGAATTAAGCTTTGGACTCCATCAGTTGCATGGAGATGGGATGGATTTTGCATTTCCAGGTTCCCAGGATATGTGTTCCTGCTTCAGAAGAGTGTGAAACTGAGGGTCAGCTGTATGGCTAGGGAGATGTGTAAAAAATAATGTGGGCATTTTGAGTTACCCTGAAAATTACTATGGAACTCTAGGTAGAGCCTCAAAAGTGAATAAAAACAAAAGTGTTCTTCTAGTAATATAATCTCTCCTCATAGAAAAAACCTCAGAGAATATTTTCTAACAAAGGTAAGATCTGAATTAGGCTATTCCATTCTTTAGGCCTCAGTCATCAGTCCAGAAATTTTCTGAGTACAGGAAAACTTTAGGTGGACATAAAACATTACAAAAAACATATAGATTAACCTTGAGCGAAACCCAACTCTACATTTTTTTTTAAAGATTTTTATTGGGGAATTGGGGGATGGTAACAGTGTTGGGGAATTAGGGAGGAGGACCAGCCAAATTGTTGTTCTTCAATCTTAGTTGTGGAGGGAGCCAGTCACCATCTGCCTGCCCGTTGGCAGCTCATGGCCTCTAAGCTCAAGGTGCTGTGTTCAATCTTAGTTGCAGATGGACACTCAATGGAGTGTCCCTCCATTGAACAGGCAATCTTGTTGTTACACCAGCTGAGCCATCCTGCCACCTGTTGGCAACTCGGCGATAGCTCAGCTTGGGCGCAGTGTGTGGGAATTGAACCTGCGGCCCTGTTGCTCAGAGCTCACGCTCTTAAGCCAACTCTTAACCAACTGAGCCACTCGGCCAGCCCCCAACTCTACATTTTGTACCACCTCAAAAAAGTACCTAGAAAATTAGTTTGAACCAAAATGAACCCAAAATTTGAGAAATACATAAACATGAAACATATTCAACAAAACAGGGGAGTAAAATGAAAGTAATTTTTCATATAATCTCTGTCCTCTGTTCCCCTCAATGGATGCTGTTAATTACTTAATCTATAAATAATCTATACATGGTATTGACATAACATTATAGATATCTATATACATATAAACAATATATGCACACAGCAGGTCAATAGAGATAGATATAGATATATCAATATATCATATATTTTTTTGTATTATTGTGAATTTCTTCATACATACAAAAGGATATAATGGAAAGATTATGATGAACATGATCGTTGTTGTATTAGCCATGGTCCTGGAAACAGATGACATGCTTAAACTGGAAAACTGAGAAGAGTTTAATAAAATGACTATTTACAAAGTTGCAGGCAGGCTTAGGGGAACCAATAAAACATAATGCAGTACTCAATGGTTTATCTAGGTTTTGTGGAGATTAAAACATATTCAATTTTTAAAACTTTCTTTAAGAAAAAGAATGCAAAATTGGTGATACAAAAGTAGGTACAAAAATGAATTTAGAATGAGAAAGAAAGCATATCAAATCACAAATTTATAAAACTACAAATATCACAAATGTCATAAAATCTAGATAATCTCATCATACCACTATTAAATTTATTACATCTCTTTAATCCTTTTTTCCCTACTTTTTTGTTTTTGTTTTTGCTACGTGCTCTCTGATCACTACTTTATATAGCATTGACATCATTCTTAACAGAAAGGATAGAAAGCTAATTGTCTTTCCTCTGACATAGTCCCTTTCTGGATTCTCTAATCTAATTAGTCCATGGGTTCCTACCTATAAGAGAATGAGAACAGTCCACTATCACAAATGGAAAAACAAATTCTAGCACATGCCTTGCTCCTGCCCAGCACTGGTCAGAGGCACCATTTTTTTTTTAAACTTTTTTTTTTTTTAAGATTTTTTTATTGGGGAACTGGGGGGATGGGAACTGTGCTGGGGAATTGGGGGAAGGGGAACAGACAAGTTGCTGTCGTTTTGTTCTTCAGTCTAGTTGTGGAGGACGTTGCTTCACTGGCCCAAGTTGGCACCATCATTGCGCTCTTCCCGGGCGAGGCAGATCAGTCGCCGGCTTCTGGACGGCCACTCACTGCGGCTGCTGGCCGCTCATGCTGGCTGCTGGCTACACACGGTAGCCCATGGCAACCCACTGCCACAGGGGCTGCAGCCTGCGCCGTGGCTGGTGACTCATGGCAGCCCAGCTCCAGGTTGAGCTGTTGTTCAGCATCTTAGCTGTAGAGGGCAGTGTCACTGGCCCTCATATGTGGGATCCGAACCGGGGCCCTCTGGCGTCCCAAGCCCGTTCTTAACTATCGCGCCACTCGGCCGGCCCGAGGCACCATTTTTTAAAGTGTAAAGGTCAGGGCATTTTACAAAGCTAAGGAAACTCTCAGTCCATGTTCCACTGGGAAGAAGGGTTCTGTCATTGCCACATGGCACATACTGCAGTGGCTCCTCATCCCTTCAGGATAAATTCCAAACTTCCCCACATGACAAACAAGGCTCTTCTTCCTCCACTCCCTCCTTACCAGCTTGGCTTTATCCCTCACCATCTTCTTTCCACAACCTCCTCCTGTTTCACACAGTTACTACTCCAGTAACACTCCGTTATCTATAGTTCCAGAACATGCTATACTGAGTCCCACCCCTGAGCCTTTGCATATGATGTTCCCTCTGTTTGAAATACCCTCCCCAGGTTGTCCACCTGGCAAACCCACCCCAGGCCTTCAAGTCGCAGATGAAATGCTATTCCCTCTGTCAAGGTTTGACTCCCTCAGACACGTTTCAGGTTTTTTTTTTTCTTTCTCACAGCTCCATTGACAGAATGATCTCACTCTACCTCCAATTGTTTACAGATTTAAGTCCTCACTAGCCTGTAACGGTCTGGAGATTACAGACGGAGGCTCCTCATACTGGTGTCCCAGGCACCCAGCACAGGGCCTGGCACACAGTAGACACTCAATAAGTGTTTTCAATGAATGAGCACTGAGCAAATTTCTTTATGCCTAACGCTGTGCTAAAATGTTATCTCATTTTGTGCTCATAAGAACTCTATGAACAAGGGTCATTATCCTTATTTTACAGATGAAGAAACTGAAGCTCGATGAGTTTAAATAATTTGCCCATAGCTATTTCAACCCAGCTCTGACGCCAAAAATTTATGCTGTTTACTCCATTATGCTGTTCCTCTAGGCAGGTAAATTGTGCAGTTTCAGTAGCACTTAAGCTAGCTGCATACGGCATGCTGATCCAATTTTTTTCTGAAACAGTACTGTTCTTCATCCTCTCAGAGATCAAAACCCCATTATATTTCTGCCCCATCCACTCTTTTTCAAGGTTACAAGTGATCTCTTTGCGGCCTGCCGAACCTAATGACCATTTTTTCTCCTATTTTTTTTTTTTGACTCTCAATAGTTTTCCACTAAGTTGACCGCTCCTTTTGTTCTAGAAATAATTTTCTCTCTCAGCTTTTGTGACAAACCATTCTCTCATTTTTTTCTTGCCTCACCGGGTCCTCTGTCTCAGTTCCCTTTTCTGGCCCTTCCTCTTCCCTATCTCTAAATGCTGGGTTTTCTCAGAATGAGGCCTTGAACGAGCTCCTCTTCTCCACCTACCTCCTGCCCTAAGTGAACTCACCCAGTCCCAGGATAGTAAATAGGATCCATATTCTGTTGGGTGATTGCATATCTCCAGCCCAAATGTCTGCTTACATTCATGTGTCCAACTAACTACTTGATATCGCTACTTGATTGTTTCATGGGTATGCCATCAATTTTCATTGGCATCTCTTCATTTATCCCTTCAAAGTTGTTCCTCTCCTAGTGTTCAAGTTACTATTACTATGTGACAAACCACTTCAAATCGTAACAGGTCAGGAGCTCGGACAGGGCACAGCAGGAATGACTTATCTGTACTCCAAGATGTCTTGGAGTCTCACCTGGGACAACTCACAGACTAGGGGTGACTTAACAATAGGGGGCTGGAGTTACCTGGCGACTCTCCATTCACACATCTAATGGTTGATAATTGGCTGTCAATTGGGACCTCAGCTGGGACTGTTGGCTGGAACATTTATATATGGTACTTTCATGTGGCCTAGGCTCCTTCATAGCAGGGCAGCCTTGGGGTAGTTGGACTTCTTACATGGTAGATTGAACAATATCCCAGCAGACCAGGCAGAAGCCGTATGGCCTTTTATGGTCTAAATCCGAAGTCCCAGGTTCATTTCTACTGTTATGCTAGTATTAGTAGAAGTAGTCACAAGCCTGCCCAGACTCAAGGGGAAGGGATTTGGATACTACTTCTCAGTGGGATAAATAAATACCCCTGGTACAAGTTTCCATCTCCTTGCAACTCTCACTGCTTCCATTTTTGTTCCTTTCCAATACATCTTCCGTAAAACAGTCAAAGTGATCATACTGAATATCTGACAAAAATCTCTGTTGAATATGATAGATGATCTGTTCATCCAATGCAGAAAAAGAAGGGCTATTTCCTCCTGAGTATCTCTTTAGCCAAAAAGAAAAAATAATTCCCTTAAGAAATCCTCCCCCAGGAGAGTTTAGGTCTAATCCTCAGCTTTCTTGAGATTCCTAATCTCAGATCCAGATTGTGGAATCATCTGGAATGGATCTCACACTGTCTCTGGAGGAGGCAAGCTTGCCAAATGATCAAAGCAATATATCACTTGCACTCTCTAAAGCAAGTGATATCGCTAAGCCGCTCTGGTTTCTGGAGCTCAGAGAGGTCTGTGATAGCTTTCCTAGGATCCCTATTTTCATTCAGGCGGCCATTTGCAGGCAACACTGACCATCCGCTTTTATATCATCATTTCTGCAAACATCTTGCTATTCAAACATTCAAAGACACAGACACAATGGTTTCCAAACACTCTGGGTTTGTTACAACCCTACATTTGTGCTTTTTAGTCACACTCACCTAAGAGCTAGAGGCATCTATTTGGTTTTCCCGAACTAAAGAGAATAACAATGAAGTGATTTTGAAAGCACTTTTGAGACTTTTGCCAACTTCTTTAAGCTTGGTAAACAGCCTCAGGTGTTTATCAAAAGACCAGCACTACAAGTCACTCATCTAAAAGCCTCTTGACAATCTCATTAGTACTGAAGGTTGGTTACCATTTCATTTGGCCTTATTAAGTGGTTTTTTTTTTCCTTCTGATTCACACTGGATCTTCAGCCAAGGAAATGTACTCGCAGCTTCCCTTCAAGGAAGATTCTGCTTTTATTGTTTTCACTGCACTTCTTTTTCTTAATTATTTTCTTACCTTTTGATAGCTTGCCATGTTCCCTCTATATTTTATTCTTAAGGTGGTATTTAAGCCCTTTACAATCTGCTAACTTTATTGATAACAAAATGGAAGCTTATTTGTCTCTTCTTTTTGAAACTCAGGAAGTATTTGTCAAGTGTGACGTTAAAAAAAAAAAACCAACAAACCAACTGTATCTTTTTGGCAAAGACGCACTGCTGCATTTGTGAATCTCCTCTCCAGTACTTTTCCTGGGACTGACAGTTTCTTGGTCTGTTTCACTGGCTGCTGTAACATGTTCCCTCATACTGTCTCATTCCCAATGGTTTGGTAAGACGTCTGCGATGAATGAGTCATAGTGAACTGGAATCTAGACTTAACACTCCTTGGAGTCCTCCACACTCTCCCTCTACCCTTGTACAGGCCATCTCACATCTTATACCTGTTATAAAAAGCCAGGTAACCTACTCTAATATTTATTCATCTGTCTACAAGTGGAGATTGTGGAACCTTTGTGAGTACAAAACATTGCTGCCATATCTGGAATTTTCTCTATGAAGAGTTTTACAATTAAACTTTTCTGATAGCTAAAGGACAGTTTTCTGGTTAGAAAAAGAGAGAGTGAATGTTAATAAGCAACATTTTAATCAATTCTCTCAAGCTTTACCCAAACCACTCAACTATTTATTGCTAAGAAGAAATCTACAAACTCTTTTTAAATGGAAATCCTTTAGACTGGTGTCTTACAGACCAACCTTGAGAACAATTTAATGTGACTGGGCTTTTATTGTTTTCAGTTCCTTCAAAGAAAAGCAAAGATTTACTACATCTGATACTTTGTCTCTCCTCAACTGATTTTTAAAAAGACAAGGTCTTTTTGAGCACTTGATTTTCTCCTAAGTATTCTGAAAAGTATTCTGTTTTGCAGTGTTCTTCATAATGTTCCATCTGTTCTGATTTTTCAGTTTTTAAAAAAAATCTCCTCAGAAAATTCAATGAAAAAGGTAAAGGCTTTATTGCCAGTAAATTTTTGTTTCTCTTCTTTCTGGGAAAGAGCCAGTTTGAGTTTAAAAATAGACCTGAGAAATGTCTCCAGCTTGCTTCATTCAACCCATTAATATTTGCTCTAGAATAATAAGGAGATTTGATACATCTGAACTAAAATGATTCCCATATTTGTCACCTTTTCATTTCAGATCAAATAAAACAGCATAGCAGCCTTCTCTCCAAGCAACTCCATTATGTTAACCACCTCCTCGCTCTTATTTTTAATTTATCCTGAAAAAAGTAAAGTTGGCAATTTTTAAAAATTTTTTAATTTTTTAAAAGTTGCAGGAGTTTATTACAAGTAAAAATACATTTCAAAGAAGCAGAAGCGCGCCCAAGCAGTAAAGAATGGCTCAAGGGCCATTATTAGAAAAGAAAGTACACTCCAAAGAGTTTGGAGCAGGCTGAGAAAAGGAAGCTCAAAAGGCTCAAGGGGGCCCAGGTCCAGGCCAGGGTCAGGGACAGGGAGTCATTATTAGGAGAAAAAGTACACTCCAAAGATATTGGAGCGGGCCCTGAGCATAGGCAAGGTTCAAAATGTTCAAAAGGCCAAGTTGGCAATTTAGATCATTCTGAGTGTCCTCTGTCAAACATTTATCAACTGATGTTATTTATTATTAATTTCCAATAGCAGTTATTATGCTCCTAACACCAGATATACACTGGGATAAAAATATTGGGGCAATAAAAAAGAATGACTGAATTTTTAAGTTGAATACTTTTCCAAGGAAGGCATACAGGTGGTCAACAGATATATGAAAATATGCTCAACTTCACAAGTTGTAAGGGAAATGCAAATCAAAACCACAATGAAATACCACCTCACATCTGTTAGAATGGCTACCATCAATAAACAAAAAATAAGTGTTGGAGAGGATGTGGAGAAAAGGGAACCCTTGTATGCTGCTGGTGAGAATGTAAATTGGTGCAGCTACTATGGAAAACAGTATGAAGATTCCTCAAAAAATTAAGAATAGAGCCACCATATGACCCAGCAATCCCTCTTTCGGGTATCTACCTGAAAAAATTGAAAACACTTATTCGTAAAGATATATGTATCCCTATGTTCACTGCAGCATTATTTACAATAGTGAACACATGGAAACAATGTAAGTGTCCTTCAACCAATGATTAAATAAAGAAGATGTGATACATGTATATAATGGAATACTACTCAGCAATAAAAAGATGAATTATTGCCATTTGTGACAATATGGATGGATCTTGTGAGTATCACACTAAGTGAAATAAGTCAGACAGAAAAAAACAAGAACCATATGATTTCACTCATATGTGAGATGTAAAACAAAAAGCAAAATATGAAAAAACAAAACAAAGAAACTCATAGACACAGCCAACAGAATGGTGGTGACCAGAGTGGAAGGTGGTTGCGGGGAGGACAAAGAGGGTAAAGGAAGTCAAATACATGGTGACAGAAGACTAGACTTTGGTTTGTGAGCGCACAATAGAGTACACAAATGTTGTATTATAAAGTTGTACACCTGAAATGTATATAATGTAATTAACCAATGTTACTCCAATAAACTTAATTTAAATTAAAAATTTTTTTTAAGTTAAAAAAGTAATTATTAAGGTATAGCAGACATACAATAAAATTCTCAAAATTTAAGTGTACAATGAATTCTCAAAAGTACATACATTTGTTAATTACCCTCACAATTAACGCATAATACATTTCCATCAACCCAAAAAGTTTCCTCTTGCCCCCTTATAATTCTCTTCCTATGTTCGACACCAGGCAACCATTGATCTGCTTTCAGTAATTCTGGTTTTGGCTTTTCTAGAATGTTACATAAATGGACTCACACAGTGTGTGGTCTTTCATGTCTGCCTTCTTTTACTTAGCATAACACTTTTGAGATTCATTCATGTTGTGTGTATCAATCGTATGTCCCTTTTTATTGCTGAGTAGTATTCCATTGTATGGATATAGCTCATGTTGTCTATTCATTCATGAGCTGATGAACATTTAGGTGATTCCTGTTTTTGACTATTATTAATAAAGCTGTTAGAAACATTCAAGTATAAGGCCTTGGGTGAAGTATGTTTCATTTCTCTTGGGTGACTATCTAGGAGTGGGATTTCTGGGTCTGATGGTAAGTGTGTGTTTAATTTTATAAGAAACAGCCAAACTGTCTTCCAAAGTGGATGCACCATTTTGCATTCCCACCAGCAATGTACAAACAATGTGGTTGTTCCACATCGTTGTCAACACTTGGTATTGTTGGTCTTTTTTTTTTTTACTTTAACCATTTCAGTGCTTGTGTAGTGGCATTTCATTGCCATTTTAATATGTATGTCCCTAATGACTAATGGTAGCAAACATCTTTTCAAGCACTTATTCGCTATGTTCTTCTTTGGTGAGACATCTCTTTTGCCTATTTTAAAAAAAATTCTTATTACTGAGGTTTAAGAGTTTTTTCTATTCTGGTTACAAGCACTTTATCAGACATGTTTTCAAAATGCTTCTTTTAAAAGAATGATTTAATTTAGCTAAAAATCGAAGGGTTTCTGATAAGCTGATAAATCCCAAAGTGTGGGATGTCAAATTAGAGTTCTAGATGTTAATACATTGATACTTTGATATAGCCTCAGGAATAATGTAAAAAGACCTCTGGAGGGCCGGCTGAGTGGCTCAGTTGGTTAAGAGCTCGCTCAAGAGTTTGAGCTCTGAGCAACAGCGGTTCGAGTCAGCCCGAGCTGAGCAGTCGCTGAGCTGCCAACAGGTAGCAGGATGGCTCAGCTAAAAAAAAAAAAAAAAGACCTCTGGTGCTTTGGATCCTTTGCCCTTGAAACAGTTTATTTATACCTTCAAAATCAATTCTAAAGGAGCTATGGGTAAATTTCCCATATAAACTTTTTGCAGAGTGGAGTAAATATCCCCCTTCCCCATAGTGGGGGTGGATTTAAATTATGGCAACTCTAATGCTTAATGGAGAAGTAGAGTGTACTCTAGGAAGAGGGGCAGATGAAGGACATTTAGGTAGGCAAGCTCCTGTGTGTCCTCTTCTGGTTTTTGTTTTACCCTTCTTCTTAAAATAAGTCTTTCTTTTTTCTTGGTAACATTTATTTTGATATAATTTCAAACTTACAAAAAAGTTACCAGAATAATACAAGGAGCTCCTATATATTCTTTACCCCAATTCACAGATTTTTATAGTATGCCCCAACTTAAAATTTACATTTAATTTGTTTTATTTCAGAAAAAAAACTAAGGTCTGATTCCTTTTGAAGTTTTTATTTCATTTCTCTCTAGCCAGAGTGGTAGAAAAAGTAGACATTAACACTCCCATTTTGTAGCCTGGGAGACTGAGACACAGAGAACACTGTCACAGAACTCTGGGGATGCAGCCCTACCTGTGTCCACCCTAATGAAGCCGATCTCCATTCCACTTTGTCGTCTGGCTTTGCAGCCCATTTCCTGACTGCCTCCTAGAATCCTTGGCTCTTACTTAAAACCCTTCCACTTGACTCTTGATAACTGATATGGCTCTGTATTGCTCTTATTATCCTGTTTTTTTTTATGTGTTCTTTACTACTGGTCATTCTGGGAAATAGCCTGGCTGTCACTAGTGCTGGGCTTAGGGCTGCTCAGCCAGGTGTACGGGACACACTGAAGCCAGATGCTGCTTGTTTGGGTTTTGTGAACCTTTGAGAGATTTTATGAAAGTTTGCAGCATGAGCTATCAGCTGATTTCTCAACAGAAACTTTGTAGTCCAGAAGGAATTGGCAAGAAATATTCAAAGTGATGAAAAGCTAGGACCTACAATCAAGATTACTCTACCTAGCAAAGCTATCATTTAGAATTGTAGGACAGATAAAGAGTTTCCCAGACAAGAAAAAAACTAAAGGAGTTCATCACCACCAAACCAGTATTATAAGAAATGTTAGAGGGACTTATTTAAGAAGAACAAAGAGGGCCGGCCGAGTGGCGCGATGGTTAAGAACTCGCTTGGGATGCCAGAGGGCCCCGGTTCGGATCCCACATATGAGGGCCAGTGACACTGCCCTCC
>NW_017731616.1:1449612-1450981 GCF_001890085.2 Hipposideros armiger
AAAAAAAAAAAAAAAGAAGAAGAACAAAGACGATAAAAAACATGAACAACAAAATGGCAATAACTACATATCTATCATCAATTCTTTTAAGTATATATTAATTAAATGACCCAATCAAAAGATAGAGTGACTGAATGGATAAAAATACAAGACCCTTAATATGATACCTACAAAAGACTTACTTCAGATCAAAAGGCACACACTGACTGAATGTAAAGTGATGGGAAAAAAGATAGTTCATGAAAATAAAAAACAACAACAACAACAGTAAAAAGCTGAGGTAGCAGCTTATAGCAGACAAAATAGACTTTAAAACAAAGACTCTAACCACAAAGAAGGACCCAGTACTCCCACTTCTGTGTATTTATCCAAAGAAACCCCAAATGCTACTTCAAGGGGATGTGTACATCCATATGTTCATTGCAGCATTGTTTACAATGGCCAAGATATGGAGGCAGCCTGGGTGTCTGTCAGCAGATGAATGGATAAAGAGGAGGTGACACATATATACAATGCAATATTGTTCAGCCATGGATGGAATTGGGTTCTTGCCATCTGTGGCGGTATGGATGGACCTGGAGGTTATTGTGCTGATTGGAGTATGTTGGTCAGAAAAAGACAGATGCAATGTGATTTCAATTACATGTGAAATCTAAAGAACAAGACAAACAAATAAAACAGAAACAAACTTATAGATACAGAGAACATTTTTTTTTCTTAAGATATTTATACTGGGAAATTGGGGGAGGAGAACAGTGTTGGGGAATTGGAGAAGGGGACCGGCCAAGTTGTTGTTCTTCAGTCGTCATTGTGAAGGTGCCAGTCGCCATCTGGCTTCCCGCTGGCAGCTTATGGCCTCTAAGATCAAAGTGCTGTGTTCATTCTTAGTTGCAGGTGGGTGTAGCCACCATCCCATGTGGGAGCCGAACCAGCAGCCTTGTTGTTAAGAGTGCACACTCTATTCACTGAGCCATCCGGGTGGCAGCTCAGCTCAACATGCCAAGTTCAGTCTTAGTTGCGGGTGGGCATAGCCCACCATTGAACAGGCAATCTTGTTGTTACATCAGCTGAGTCATCCTGCCACCTGTTGGCAGCTCAGCGAAAGCTCAGCTCGGGCACAGCATCACTGGCCCATGTGGGAATCAAAATGGCGGCCCTGTTGCTCACAGGTCACGCTCTTAAGCCAACTCTTAACCAACTGAGCCACTCAGCCCGCCCCAGAGAACATTTTGATGGTTGCCAGATTACAGGGGATTGGGGGTGGGGAGTGAGACAGGGGAAGGGATTAAGAAATACAAATTGGTAGTTACAAAATAGTCATGGGGATGTAAAGTAGAGCATAGGGAATATAGTCAATGATATGATAATA
>NW_017731616.1:1451682-1454181 GCF_001890085.2 Hipposideros armiger
TATATATATATATATATATATATATATATATATATATATATATATATATACAGTTTGGTACCATCCACAGGTTTAGGCATCCACTGGGGGTCTTGGAATGTATCCCTGTGAGTAACGGGGGACTACTATACTCCTGAAGACTTTCAAGTTCATCAAAAACAAGGAAATTCCAAGAAACTGTCACAGCCAAGAGGAACCCAAGGAGACATGACAGCTAAATGTAATTTGGTGTACTGAATGGCATCCTGAAACAGAAAAAGAATAGTAGAGGACAAAAGTAATCTGAATAAACTATGAACTTCAGCTAATAATGTATCAATATTTAATTCACTAATTGCAACAAATATGCCATACTGATGCAGGATGTTTGTAATAGGGGAAACTGGATGTAGGGTGGGGGACGAGTGGGGTGGTTTATATGGGAAAATGCTGTACTATTGTATTAGTCATCGAGAGCTGTCATAACAAAAAAACTACAGACTGGGTGGCTTAAACCACAGACATTCATTTTCTCACAGTTCTGAAGGTGAAAGTCCAAGATCAAGGTGACTTCAGGGTTGGTTTCTAATGAGATCTCTCTTCCTGGCTTGCAGACAGCTGTCTTCTCACTTGGCCTTTCCTCTGTGCATGCATGTGGAGAGAGATTGATTTCTGGTGTCTCTTCCACTTCTTATAAGGACACTGCTGTTGGATTGAGGCCTCACCCTTATACACTCATTTAACCTTAATTACCTTCCTAAAAGCTCTGTCTCCAAGTACAGTCAGATTAGGGGTTAGAGCTTCAACATATAATTTTTTTTTGAGGGGGGGTGGTGGGCCGGAGCATAACTCAGCTCATAACAGAGAAGAGATGAGAGGACAAAAAAAATTTTTAAATCATGGCTAAAATTTTCCAAATCTGATGAACATTTAAAACCCATAGATCCAAGAAGCTCAACAGATCCAAGCACAAGAAACAAAAAGAGAACTACATCAAAGCACATCATAATCAAATTGTTCAAAACCAGTGAAAAGAGAAAAATCTTAGAAGCAGACAGAAAAAGATATATTACACACAGAGTAAACAAATATAAGAATGGCAAGAGTTTGAGCTCTGAGCAACAGCGGTTCGAGTCCAGCCCGAGCTGAGCAGCCGCTGANGGGGAAGGGATTAAGAAATACAAATTGGTAGTTACAAAATAGTCATGGGGATGTAAAGTAGAGCATAGGGAATATAGTCAATGATATGATAATAACTACGCATAGTGCCAGGTGGGTACTAGACTAGTCAGGGGGATCAATTCTTAAATTATATAAATGTCTAACCACTATGCTGTACACCTGAAATTTATATAAAATAACATTGAATGTCAAAATAAATAAATATAATGTTAAATAAATAAAATGGTTAAGTCTAAGTTTTATGTTATATATATCCTCTCACAAAACAAAAAAGTAACTTTAGTTTCAGTATGTAGCCATGATACTGAGAAATTGGATTTACCCTCCTACTTTATACTGAGAAACAAGGCAAAAGATGAAGTAATGGTTTTCAGACATTGGACACATGAACACTCGGACAATAACCCCTCAGAGAAAAGCAATGAATGAGGTGAGTCCTATGATTGCCCTAGTTTATTGCCCAGGTGATAGCACAGGAAAAGCCCAAACAGAGAGCAGCAATCTCCCTGAGTCGAGTAGCCACAGCTGAGAATTTGGAGTGGCCGAGGTAGACTGAATTCACAGGGCTGAGTGCCAGAGAGGAGACAGCTACACACAGAGAGAGAAAGGACTCCAGAAAACTAGGGCTCCTTTTCAGTCTTAAGAATTAGCCAGGCTTATGAATGAAGAATCCACCTAAGTAAGGGAAAAACCCTTTGGAGAGAGCAGCCAATCCTCAATCTTCACCCAGGACCAGGAATAATTCATGGTCCCAGTAGCAACAATGGAAAAACCTTGTGCTATACTGGTCATCAAGAAGAGTGCTCAGAAGGGTATTGTTTTGGCATGGCCAAACTCATAACCTTAGTCTAATCGTGAAAAACAATCTCAGAAAAAAATCCAATAGAGGCATCCTACAATGTACCTAACCAGAGCAGTAGCACCCCCTTAACCACTGTTTCGCTTTCCATGGTTTCAGTCTAAAAATATTAAGTGTAAAATTCCAGAAATAAACAATTCATAAGTTTTCAATTGTGTGCCATTCTGCGTGGTATGATGAAATCTCAAGCCCTCCTGCTTTGCCCCGCCCAGGATGTGAATCATCCTTTTGTCCAGCATATCCTCATATTATACACTACCCGCCAGTTAGTAGCCATTTCAGTTATCAGATTTACTGTTCCAGTATCACAGCACCTTGTTCAAGTAACCCTTATCTTACTTAATGATGCAGCATTCACAGAACTTTTATTCTATGCTATTATTAGTTATTGTTGTTTATCTCTTACTGTGCCTAATTTATAAATTACACTTTATCATAGATATGTATGTATAGGAAAAAAAACATAGTATATATATATA
>NW_017731616.1:1456371-1470946 GCF_001890085.2 Hipposideros armiger
TGTTCAGCATCTTAGCTGTAGAGGGCAGTGTCACTGGCCCTCATATGTGGGATCCGAACCGGGGCCCTCTGGTGTCCCAAGCCAGGTCTTAACCATCGCGCCACTTGGCCGGCCCAAGAGTTCTAACTAAAGCTGCTTAGTCCCTCAGAGAGCTTACAAAATAAACCATTTTTTATGGTCACAAAGAAATATGATTATGCTTCATCTGATCTTGTTATAACCTTAATACACTTATTATAACCGTAGTACAATGACACCTAGGCTCATAATTCCTCTGAGAATAAGACAGCATTTTTAATAAAGTCTGTCTGGGAAAACGAGCAGCTCAAATTACTGTCTTCACTGATCTCAAAAACAGTCATTTTAAATCAACAGGTTTAGATTCTGCTACAACTTGATAAGATTCATTTTTTTGGATAAAGTAGGAAGATGAGGTAGACATGTTTCCTTAAAAGTCAGAGGCAGACATTTGATTAGGGGGATTATTATGGACATAGTTAACTCTATGCCCTTTCTTACCCAACTTGAGCTAGAGAAACAGAGGGAAAAAAACAGACACAAAAGGCTGGGGTAAAGAAGGGATAGAGGGCTTGGGTTTGTAAAATGGTCTGGATGTTTCCTGATTCCCAAATATGCCCTTACTGGAAGTATCACCTTGGGTCACTTTTTTTTAAAATTTGTTTTTAAAGCTTTTATTGGGGAATCGGGGAAAGGGAACAAAGTTGCTGTTCTTTTGTTCTTCAGTCTAGTTGTGGAGGACGTCGCCTCACTGGCCCATGTTGGTATTATCATTGCACTGTTCCCTGGTGAGGCAGTCGCTCTCAGGCCATTGGACTGCCGCTCACGGCAGCTCACGAAAGCTCACATCAGCTGTGACCAGCCCCACTGCAGCCTACACCTTTGACAGCAGCCCAGCTCCAGGTTGAGCTGTTGTTCAGCATCTTAGCTATAGAGGGCGCAGCATCACTGGCCCTTATGTGGGATCCGAAATGGGGCCCTGCTGCTCAGAGCTGGCATCTCAAACCAATTGCTAACCAATGTGCCATTCGGCCGGCCCGTTGGGTTGCTTTTTTATAGCCTTATCTTATGTGTCTTTTCCTCAAGAATATGGGTCTTGTTTCCCGAAATAGAATGCAAACTCCTCGATGATAGGGGCCCACTTGTACTTCTCTGAAAGTACAGCAACTAGGCCATGGTAGGTGTGGCAAAATGAATAAGGAGAAAAAATGCTTTATATTTATGTAAACATAAATGAGTTAAAGTGATTTTCTGTAGGGATCAGGCTTCCAGGTAGGAGAGGGGTTGGAAAAAAAAATCAGTTACCACTTGGAGCCTGTTTGGGTTTGGTTTTGTTTTTTCATCTTTATTGAAGTATAATTGACAAATAAAATGATAAGATATTTAAAGTATACATGATGATGATTTGATATGTGTATACATTGTGAAAGGATGTAATAAGTTGTTAAGTAAAACAAACAGGTAACAAGATAGTGTAATGTATGGAAAGATGTTCATCAAGCCGAGTGGTGCGATTTTAGATTTTTTTTCTTGTTTGCTCTTTTGCATGTTCTACTTCCTTTACAAAATACACGTTTTATTTATAAAACTAGGAAAAAATATACAAGTATTTTTTACGTTGAATGAAATTCTGGATTCTCATTGAGAATTTCAATACTCAAGAGACTTTTCAAAATTTTTACCTGTGTTCAATGGTTCAGGGGTGTTCTTATCTGAGAGAGGTATGTGGACACATTCCGGTCAATGGAAGATTAAACCACTCTTCTAAATACCCAGGCAGTTCTTGAAAAAACAAGGCTGAGAAGCCTCAGGAACTTTAGAAACAGCCTAATGGTTCAACCTTATGGGACTTTAAAAGTAAATTATGGTACCTCCAGATAACTGAAATATTTGCAGCCATTAAAATCTACGGATTATGAGAGTATTTACTAATGTGGGGAAAATGCTCAAAATTTAACATTAAATTTAAAAAGTTATATGTGGTATTATATGCTATTATATGAGAGTATTTACTAATGTGGGGAAAATGCTCAAAATTTAACATTAAATTTAAAAAGTTATATGTGGTATTATATGCTATTTGAACAGAGAATTATATATGTAATTTAATTTCCAAAAGGAACTAGACCCAAATATTAATAAACAGTATCCCTGGGTGATAAAAATATGAATAATTTTGGCTTCTTTACCACTTTCCCTAGTTTCAAAAAATTCCTACCATAACTTACTTTTATAATTAGAACACGTACAATGTTATTATTATAATTATTTTTACAGAGCGGTTCATGGCACAGGTTCTGAAGCAAACAGCCGAGGGGTAAATCCTGGTTCTGTCAGCCCAGCAAGCCAGTCACTCTCTGTGCCTCAATTTCCTTATCTTAAAACAGAGATAATGATGGTGCCCACATCACAGGGTGGTTGTAAGATTAAATGTATTCATTTATAATAAAGTGCTTAACATAGTGCCTGGCATGTAGTAAGCACCCCCACAATTAATCTATTGTTAATATTGTGGATTTAAAGTTCTGGCCTCTTACGTATGTATAAGTTCAGCTATTTCAATAGGGCCACTTTCTGAATATAATCACAGAATCTCCAAGACTCAGTGGGGCCTGCATACATTTATTGTAAAAACAAAACAAAACCCTAACAATTTCCTTGAGGATCAAGTGGTTAGCTTGCTGAATTAAGCAATGGAGAGCAAATGAGTCAGAGACCAGCCTGTGTCTTCTTTTCCTTTCTTCATGGCTTTACTGCTGCAGGTGTAATCATTGAGCTAACCCTGTTTATTCAAAGACTAGAAGGATAAAGGAATCCTCTGATGTTTTCTTTGGTGAGCTCCAGACTTAGTGCTATATCTCCACTTCTCAGAGTTTGGCTTAATCCCATGATCCAAAATTGTGTGAAGAGATCCGTGCCCAAGATCACCCAGCTAATAAGAGGCAGAGCTGGGATTTGAACTCATGTCTATGTGCCTTTATACTTAGGGTTTAATTCATGTCTTATAATACCTTCCAACTGAAAGAAGAAAAGCGTCAAGGAGGCCATTTTAACCATCGAAACCCAACAGTGCAACAGAGGGAGGATCAGTTTGTTTCTCACTTCTCATTCCTAAATGTCATCAACACAGAACAAATCAAGATCCAGCATGGCAGCAATGCAAAGATCATCCCCTGACTCTAAAATAGAGCATGGAACGAAGGGACCTACTTTCTTCATAAAACAGAATGAGTTATAAAAGAGGCCCCATGTGCGACATGAATTGGGCTAAAAATCTGTGTCCCAGTATCATTATCTCAGGGAAATTAATCTTGTCAGTTGAGGTAAGAAGTCTAGGTGAATGCTTGGGAAGGGAGGGGTAACTTGGTGCTCTGAGAGCCTGGAGTCTTCCTAATTCCTGCAGCACTTAAGCTGTGCTATCTATCCCTATCTGTCTGTCTATCATCTGTACCCTTGCCTAGTAATCTCTCTCACATGTCTCGTGTCTTGTTCCTGCTTATAAACTAGAATGCCACCACTTCTGTGAAGCCTCCCCTCTGCTCTGGGGATAGCTAACCATTCTCTCCCCTGTTGAGTTTACCAGCTCTGGGCCTGTTCATCACATTGTTTCTCACACTGTGTATTCTTGTTCTCTGTTTTGTCACACCCCAGTTAACCCTTTGAGATCAAAGGTTACAACATTTTTTCAGGGTTGATGGGAGAATAAACTGAGATGATATAAAGTAATAGTATTTGGTACATAGCAAGTGCTCAATAAATGTTCTCCCACTTTGTTGGGACCCAGCACTCAGTGCAATTGCTTCAAGGTCATGGTTACTAAACAGATTTTTCTTGAATAAACATTCAAGAAAAATTAAATCTAATTGAATGAGTAAATTAACAAAGGCATTCCACCTCCCGCCTTGAGGGCAGGTGTCATATTTTATACTGATCTGTATCGCTGAGAATATCTTCTATCTTTTATTTATATCCTCTATACAGAAATATAGGTAACCATACTAGTCACATGACTGGGTACAGTAAATAACTTGATTGATTTTATCTTGTTGCAAAGGCTGTTGATAGATTGAACATTTACCTCTGGGGCAGCTACAGGAAACATGTCTTCTATTATCTGTTTCATCTTTAATAGAGTGAGATTGCCAGGGGTCTTACAGATAGAGTTTTCAGTCTCTCTAATAAAACTTTAGCTTAACCCACTTGCTAAGGAGAAGGGTATTTTCCTTTCTTTCTAAACAGTTAACCAATATAAACTCCAAAAGAATAAGAGCTCCAAAAGTGCGAACCCTGATGAAACCCCACTATTTACTGATATGATCCTAAGTAAGGCCTGGAAAGTCTCATGTGTTTTCATATCCCCAGAGCCAGCCGAGTATTTAATGCACTTGAGGTACTCCAAAAGCATTTATTTAATAAATGAAGTCCCTTTTAAAGAAATCAAGAGGAGGAAAGTGATGAACTCTACAGTGTAATTTTGTGATGGCCTGTGACTTTCAAGCCACAGTACAGAGGAGAGATGAGAAAGTAATAATTCACATATCGAGACACCATTATACAATTGAAAAAGAATTTCGCCATTTGTTATATAGTATTTACACAGCATTAATTGAGGCCCTACTGTATAGTAGGTGATTTCAATACCACTGTGTTTAATCCTGACAACAAATCTTGAAAGCTTTTGCTCTTTGCATAAATGTCACCTGCTATTCTGTAACATAGTCTTCTGAGACACCCAGAGAAAATAGTAAACTTCTTTATACCACGAAGAACTGAAGTCCAGGAAAATGAAGTTAATTTGCCTATAGCTAACAAGGCTGGCTGGGCCAGGACTAGAACTCAAGGTGTGGGGTTCCTAGCCATATTTTCTTTTGGCTAGTCTGCATGAAGGCCAGGAGGCTAAGACAAATCGTGGCCCATTTCTTTTCCTGTGACAGTCCAGGGAGCCTGCCCTGGAGACAGTCAGTTAAGAAAGAGTTATAGCCAAAAATTATTGCCTAGAAATGAAAAGGCAACCTGATGCTGGAAGAAAGTAATGTTCCCCCAATAAATGGGTGAACATTTTGGGATTACCTTCTTATTACATCAGAATCTAATGTTTTGAGATAGGGCTAATCATGTGGTGAAGCTGCAACCTGACAGTAGCTACTTCATTATACAATTGTTTTTCTTCTAATCATATCACTTCAGATGATCATGGGCCTTGAACTTTTCAATGAAGGGATACATGTTCAATTAAACATCTTAAGGCTATACAGACATTATATATATATATATATATATATATATATATATATATATATATTACTTGTATTGCAAGACATTGCTTGTTTATCATGTTAAAATGTATTAGAAATGTTTGCTCATCTTGCGGAACACTCGCAAACCACGTTACTTGCAATCCAAGATTATACTGTATATATATTTGCCAAATAGACTTTCTTCTTCTCATTATTCATTTTATTTTTAATACCAAAGAAAATGTCTAAGCATATCCTACTGTTAATATAAATTGGTAGCTATGGCAACTCATTCTATTTGTTAAGTGCCCAACTGGGTATGTCCCTATGCTAGCTAGGTATAGTGTAAAATGAGTTAAATAAATAAGTAAAAGTTCACAATATTCTACACAGCATTAAAAAGGATAAACATATATCAAATATATGTTTGTAAAAGTAGACAAACATATAGCAAGCCCACAATCAAATAAACCTATGATTACCTGATATAATGGACTATGAAGTATTTATAGCTATATAGGTCATAGCCCATCTCAATGTTTTCTCTTTCTTTTTTTCTTTTTTTCTTTCTTTCTTTCTTTCTTTCTTTCTTTCTTTCTTTCTTTCTTTCTTTCTTTCTTTCTTTCTTCTTTCTTTCTTTCTTTCTTTCTTTCTTCTTTCTTTCTTTCTTTCTTTCTTTCTTTCTTTCTTCTTTCTTTCTTTTTAAATCTCTGAGTATTTTGCCTGTTAATATTTTCAAAGCATCAATATTTGAGTGGAGACAAACCAGGGCCTACTCTGGTTACATCCGCCTCAGGAATCCTCAAACTTACTATGCTTCTGGCAATAGCTGGCAGAAAAACCATACAAACCACTCCTGGAGGGGAAAGAAGTCATCAACCTCAACAACAGCTTATGTGCTGACAAGCCCCAACAAAGGAGATTATACATGGCCACAAAGACATATATGCCTTTGCAGGTGACATACTGGTCCCTGGATTCTCACACTGTGTCTGGTGTATGCCCTGGCAAAGCTCACTCCGAGAACACCATGGGGTACTGGAAGCCATGTTTTCCTTGGCTATTGCTCCTCTGCTCATCTCCACTCTTAATCACTCCACATTGTACAGTGAAATAAATATTTGGCAATGTAAGAAAGAAATCAAGTCTGCATGCCAGAGGTGGCTGCTGTCATTGGAAGGGATCTGTGATTGTCTCTTGCCCTTCTCTCTCCTCCTCGGTGCACTTTTGCTCTCCACTAATTTTTCCATCTTATACATCTTTTATTGTTTTCTAAATATAGACATGCTAAAACCTCAGTGGAAAGACCATCTATTGAAATGAGAGTGATAGGCAGTAATGTGCCCAGTAGGCAAAATGCAAAACAAATAGAGGGTGCACTCAGCACTTTTGCTTCTGCTGCACAAAAGGACCCAAATAAGGCTCCTGGAAACATGGGTTGAGTAATCAAGTCCTTTTCCTGAGTGCACACCAGCACAGCTTTGGGAGATAACAAATTCAGCTCGTGTAATTGTATACCCGTCTAGAAGAGCAAAAGGAAGTACAAAAAGAGAGAAAAGGAGAGCAGGCCAAACTTTTAACTGCTTGCCCTGCTTCTGCACCTGCCATGACTTGCAAGCATAATTTTGTGTCCCAGCTGGACACTTGTCCTGAATTCTGAGACCCCAAGACACCCATTGCCCTTGGAATGAAAGAATTACAAATGGAATTTTTGCACCTGCAAATTAAAACACACACACAAAAAAGAAAGAAAAGCTTGTAAGAGGACTCAGAAAAGATCCTTTGAAACATTTCTATCTCTCTTGTCAGGCTATGTTTTCTGCCCCTGGTGAATGCTAACCGGACATATAAGTTAAGGACCCCTGAGGACCATTTGGCTGTTTCACTGAAATTAATTCTGGTTCCTACAGATTATCCATAAAGACATGCATCGGCTGCAGGTGTGCCAAAGCCAGCGTTAAGAGCAAACCCAGCACATTTTGTGGAGACAGTTAATGACTCCTGCAAAATTAATTTAAATTGAAATAAGATAAGAACATATGGAAAGAATCAATCTTCCCTATTTTGAGTGAATATTATTTTAGCATGCATAGATTTGTTACAGAATTTTCTTCACTTCCCTTAAGGGTTTGTGTGTACTCACACACTAAGTCTCCTTGCAAAAGAGTTATTTTTTTCCCCAGGAAAGAGGAGATAGGTGTTTCATAAATCTTTTTCCTTATATAATGCTGAAAAACATACATCTGGGCTCTGTAGTCACTGATAAAAGCCCTTCCAGGAAACACGCCCCTGTTTGTGGGGGTGATTATGCTATCCTAGTGTCTGGACACTGGCTCTGGCTTCCATTTAGAATAAGTTCTGGGTCCACTTATTATGCACATCCCCAAGAATTGGACAGCTTAGAGAATTTAAATGTGAAACGAGGAGAAAGCACAGAGGTAGTGGCAATAGAATGGAAATATAAAAGAAAATTATTTCTCAAGTGTTTGGAAGGAAATGACTACATTAACAAAAATCCCACAGTCACATGTTCACACGCCTGTACTCCCATTTCATGTGCAAAGCCATTTCCAAAGTTCAGCTCCAATTTCTCTGGAGGGGAATAAAACAGAGGTGGGCACACCCATTTTAAAGGAAGGAGTTACACCAATGTCGTCTCTTCTCCCCTATAGCCATTCTTCTAATACTATTTATAGTTTATTTACCTAAGTTGCTTATACCTTGTACTGGAAAATACTGAAGGTGACATTATTGATATAAATCCCCATCCATATCAACCACAGATATTTACTGGTATTTATTTGTTCTTTATTCAACAAATACGGATTAAGATTCTGTTCTGTACCAGGTACTGTGTTAGGCAGGGGAGAGGCGGATGCAAAGGAGAACAAAGACTAGTCTCTATGCTTGAGCGCCACACAAATTAGGGATGAAGCCAACATGTAAACCCCTCAATTTAGATATACCAACATTGTTCATGAAAAAATGATCAACCGATTTTTTTTCTTCTTTTTTTACTTTGGATTTATTTTCACATATCTTTATTGGACATCTATTATGTGCCAGACAGTATGCTAGGAATTGAGGATATAAATTTGGATGCAAAAATCCAAAGAAGAATTTCAAAACATTCCACAATTCTAGACACAGCAGGAAAGTAGTCAGAAGACATCTATTTGTAATATCTGTGCCAATGGAGGTGGAGCAGAGAATTCAGAAAATTTTAAAAAATCATTCCTATGTGGCTTTGGAAGAGATCCTACATTTTGTGGAGAGCAAGGGAACAGGGAGTGGTAAGGAACGAGTGACTGTCTAATTCAACTTTCCTTTGACTAACATTACAACTAATCCCGGTTCCCTGAGCATTCATCTCAACTGAGTGGGGAAGATTACACATCCAGATTCCAGTAGTCAAGATTCAAACGGTAATTTATCAAGTCCACAAAAGAGATCACCTGGAATTGGCTGTATAAATAATAAAATGTAGGGAAAGGAAGGGACATGAGATAGCCAGAAAAGGAAGTCCTCAAGAGAAAAAGAAAGCTGGAAGAGAGTAAAATGAAAGACAAAATCAGATAGTGCTAACAGACCAAAATAGCAACCCTCTTCTTCCGACCTTGCCAACCAGAATCCTGGTGTAAGCACTTAACCATTTGGTGTAATCAGTTTCTGTGTGCCATCTTCCTAGCTTATCGTTGGGGTGCTGTGACTGTGTTCCAGTCACCTGAGTCTTCAAGCCTCAGCACAGTGCCTGGCCCAGAGTGAGCCTTCAGTAAGTGCTGGTTACGTAGATAAGAAAGTGAATCAAGTGAAGGAGAGGACAGAAATAAGCATGCACATGTATTCTGTATACAGGAGGCATTAGCTGCAACTCATAAGTTTGAGTATGTTGTATCTTCATTTTCATCCATCTCAAAAAAGTTACTTATTTCTTCTTTGACCCACTGGTTATTTAGGCATGTGGTGTTTAATTTCCACATAATATTTGTGAGTTCCCCAGATTTCCCACAGGGAAATGATAATGTTCAACTGCCTTAGTTTGCTGGGGGTTGCGGGGAGGCAAGAAAAACACCATTTGGATAGAGCACAAGGACACAGATTAGAATAAGCACAAGGTTTCTTGGTGACTCCTGCTCAGGATGAACTCACCTATGTAAACCTGCCCTCCAACTCTCTGGCCAGGGAACACAGATGTGCTCAGCAAGTCCACATTCTTTCAAATTATAGGTAAGAAATAAATGTCCCATCACACATGTTTGCAGACATGGAAAGGTGTGGCACAGGCAGAACCAAGATTCTGGGCAGACCACAGAGCATCGTGGTTAGGACTTATGTTCAAATCCTTATTCTGCCATATTTTTGGCTGTATGATCTTTGGAAAGGTACTTAATTTCTCTAGGTTTCAATTTCTTCATTTGTCAAATGGGGATAATAGTAGTACCTATCCCATATGGTGGTAATAATAATAATAACAATAATGATAATAATAATAACAATAATAATAATTCATACAAAACACAGAACCATAGGAAGCTTTCAATAACTGTTAGCCAGCATTGTTAGCACTTTTGGGCCTGGAGTCTGAAGACTTGAATAACAAATATGCCGCTGTATACCTGGGCCCTCACTGAGGAAAAGAACCGGAGTCATACTTCTTAGGTTTGAACCCTGGCTCTCTTGTGTAATAGCTATATGACCTTTATCAGATTACTTAACTTCTCTGTGTCTCGGTGTCCTCATCTCTAACAGGGGATCAGAGAGACCTTCACAAGGTTATTGTGAGTAGATAGTATATGTAAAGCTCTTACAAGAGTGAGGTACCCATGCTCAGTAGGGATCCAGTCCCCGCAATGATGAGGTTTAAATTTTTGTTAAGGAACAGACAAGCAATAAAGAGACAATTAGATGAAACAGTTACAAAGTATGATAAGTGCTATGATGACAATATAATAAGGGGATGGGGAGGAGAGCCTAATTAAGATATTACGTGGTGAGGGAAACCTTTCCTGAGGAGTAAACATTTGAGCTGAGGGCTAAAGAAGCATAGGGTGAAAAGCATGAGGAACATCCTCATCTCAACCTTGCCAAGCACTGAAGGAAAAACCTTCAGGCACAGGAAACAGAAGGTGCAATGGCCACAAGTGCATTTCAGGTTGAATTCCTAACAATGTCTGCAACTGTAACATTCCTTAACATAGATATATCAGGTTTACAGACATATGAGATGAAAGGATATGAGGAGACATGCGAACATGTGCCAAATACACGTGCCTGAACCTTGCCTGGCCTTTCACTGAGCTGTGCACACGTGCTACGGTTGTACACGAAACGGGTGCAATTTTATATAAGGGGACGTGTATAGACCTGAATGTTTATAAGAGACAAATGCAGGCCTAAACCTCCCTAATTAATGATATATTTAAAACACTCAAAAGTACAGCAGAGGCAGAAGGACTCTTATTTTTAGGCTTGCACAAAACCAGTTTTACCTGGCAGCACGAGGACTTGTTTCCAATGTGTTCAAAATTTTGATATGTAACACATTTGGGTGTGCATGTTGTGTTTTAGCAGAGCATTTAAAATAGTTAGAACTATCTATATATCTATATTTAGCTATGTATTTATACAAAAGATAGGACATTTAAGTTCACTGACTTTCCACCATGTAAGTGCATGGTGGAAAGTTCATGAACTTAATTGTCTGACCTTCACATTTCTATCTCTATTCTGTAAATTGTCCCTTCATTAACATCTGTTCAAAATCCAAATCAGCTATATCTTCTTTTTCCTGCTAAGGCTCTGACTTGAACAAGCCTCCACTCTGTTTTAGGCCAGGGGTCGGCACACTGTGGCTTTTTGGGTACGTACATGTGAGCAATTTTTTGTGTGAATTTTTCTTATTTTAATAGATATAATACTATTACTTGTTATAACATTACTTTAAATTTTTCTTATTTGCAAAAATATATTTATGGCTCTCGAATAATTTTTAAATTGTTCTGAGGCACAGGATTGGCTCTTCTGTCTCTAAAGTTTGCCAACCCCTGTTCTAGAGCAATTCTCTCCAATAAAAATATAATGGGAGTCATAGATATAATTTAAAAGTTTCTAGTAGTAAAAAGAGATAAAATTAGGGCTGGCCGAGTGGCACAATGGTTGGGAACTGGTTTGGGACACCAGAGGACCCTGGTTCGGATCCCACATATGAGGGCCAGTGACATTGCCCTCTACAGCTAAGATGCTGAACAGCAGCTCAACCTGGAGCTAAGCTGCCATGAGTCGCCGGTGATGGCGTAGGCTGAAAAAAAAAAAAAGGAGATAAAATTAATTTTAGAAGTTTTTTTTCTTTTTAGCTGAGCCATCCTGCCACCTGTTGGCAGCTCAGCAGCTGCTCAGCTCAGGAATCGAACCACTGTTGCTCAGAGCTCAAACTCTTGAGCGAGCTCTTAACCAACTGAACCACTCGGCCGGCCCTGAGAGTTCATGTTCTTGAGTGAGCTCTTAACCAACTGAGCTACTTGGCCGGCCCTTAAAAGTATTTTTTAACTCATCCAAAATATTGGGTTGTTGGAAAAGTCATGATGTATTTTTTCTATGTTTTTCATTGCAAAAATGCCTCATGACTTTTCTGACAACCCAATATTATCATTTTAATGTGCAATATAAAAATGTGTTAATGAGATATTTCACATTCTTATTCATATATCAAAATGCGATATGTATTTTACACTGTAGCATGTCTCAGTTTGAGCTAGCCACATTGCAAATGCTCAAAGACCACATATAGCTGGTGGCTACTGTACCGGACAGTGCAGTTCTACAATAGATCCTGTTTTAGGCCTGGAGAGACAGAGATGAAAGATACTGTCACTACCATCATGGAGTGGATGGTCCAGTAAAAAAGTTGGACAAGCAAACCATTACAAAACAATGTATGCAGTAAATGCATAATTAGTACTATATACAAGATGCTATGGAAGTAGAGCTCTTTCCACCCGGGGATTTAGAGACAGGATTTAATAGGTAACATCTGAGTGGATGCTGAATGCTGATTAGGATTCTGCCAAGAAAAACACCAGCGAAGAGGGCAATGCAGCGGGAGAATACTTGCCTTTCCATCTTCCCCCACTATATCAGCTGTTCTCTGACTCTCCACCCGAGATGGACATCCTGACCACGTAGGGTACACTTGGATCTCCCTAGTTATTCTGGTCCAGGTTTGGATAGATCTCTGCAGTCTTAGCACAAGCTCTGGGATGAGAAGTTTTAAAAGGAAACTCAACTAGGAAATCCTGGGAGGGTGCTGGTTAGATACGTGTGTGGGGAGAATGCCTATAAACATACATGTTGAGAGAACCTGGATCCATTCTCCTAAGGTAACAGAAATCTGGCCTCTGATTGGCTTAGTTGACTCAGGTTCCTGGGCACAAAGGTGAGTTTTATTTTCTTCACCTCATCTGTTTCTTTTGCTATTCAATACATGTTGTCACTGGACAAATGTTAAAACTCACGGTTCCTAACTTTTGGAGATGCTTCTTTTGTTGTTATTGTTGTTTTTCATCTCTTGTCATTACATGAGCCTCATTTCTCTAGTGGGTCTGAGGACTTAAGGCTAATATCAACATTCCCCAAGTCTGTGTCTCATATGAAAATCCTACAGCCTTGAGCCAAATATGTCTGTCTTTTCCCATTCCAAAATGAAGACTCCCTAAAGGACAACTCAAGAAGTTCTTATTTCCTGTCTGAGAGGTACTGCTGGGTTCTCTGTCCTTTGAAGAAGGGAGAATACAAATTAAGCGACATTAAGGAATGGTCACATCTTTCCTGCCTCAATTTAACTTCTCAGTAGACTCTATTAGAGATTTTTGGAAGACTCACCTGACTTTCCTGAATCCTCCAACTTATGTTTTCTAGCATGAAAGCACTTCACACACATAACAATAACAAAACAGAACAGCCACCTTTCAAGCTGAGAGCCTCATGCAAGATTCCTCTGATCCTCCTTAGAAAGTAATAAAGTACCCTACATATTTCTTTCAGTGACTCCATAGTACTTACTAGCTGGCGAGGATTTTTAAGGATACCCAAACAGTAATGAGAGAGGAAAGGAGGATAACTATTCTTAGATACTAAAAAAGAAGTATGCACTTAACTCAGGCAAACATTCTGGTGCCTTTCTGTATGAGCAGAGCTCCGATTTCCAGGAGGTTGAAGAGCTATGGCTGTTTACATCCTTTGTCTACAACGTCAGATGGTGTACACTGTAGCCTTATTTTCCTCGTCTCCTTCTTAACTCAACCATAAATCATTTTCAATGCCAAGCTTTCCACAAAAATTCCCTGTGGTTTCTTTCAGTCTCTCACTCCAACTATCGCATTGCAATTCCCATTGGCAATTATGTCAGCATCTGTTCTCCATACCAGCACTATTTGCAAATACTTTGAGACCAAGTCCTTGATTACTACTCAAAAGTTCAACTTCTGTTTTCTCAGAGCCAAAACACATACTGTATTGTCCAGTTTAAATAGTTTCCAATCCTCATCTGGGCAGTGGTCTTCTTCAGTTCCTCCCATTACACATATTATTATTTTTTATTGCTCTTTATCCTTTCACTCAGTGTATGATGAGTAACTTTGGTCTTGAACACTGCTAATTGCCCTCTCAGCCGTGCTTCATTCCCTCCTTGAGGGCTCTCCCATCCATGATGTTGTGAACTCCATGAGTTCTTTTACTCCCAAAGGCAATTTATTGATGCCACCTTTTTGTTTTTCCTCTGCGTGGTCAAAGTTAGACCTCAGTATACCAGGATTCAGGCAATGATTGCATACAAAGAATCCACTACTCTTAAAGAGAAATTTCCATGGCTTTCTTTCATCTCTGTGGTTTAAAACATCTATGGTTTTGTTTGTAATGTGTAACTCTGTGTGTGTGTGTGTGTGTGTGTGTGTGTGTGTGTGTGAGTGTGAGTGTGTTCGCACGTGCGCGCATGTGTGTACATGATTTGTTTTTGATTTTGTAAGTGAGTGTATGTATGGAGTTTGATTTTGCTTTTGGTTTTCTTGTTATTTTTCTAGATGGCTTAGTTGAACAGTTCTTCAACAGAGCTGGTCATGTCATTCTGAGCACTGTCTGCAATCAACATTTTTGTGAACTGCCCCCTCTTTGCATGGACAGTGTGTTTCTGGACTTGTGAGAAAATACATACTCACATGCTCCTGTGTGCGTGGGTACATGCATACGTTTGCAAAACTAATGTAGAAATTAAAATAACAAACTGGGTAAAATACCAAACCCAGCATACCAAAATGTACATCTATGAT
>NW_017731616.1:1474616-1477454 GCF_001890085.2 Hipposideros armiger
TCAGTGGAATTGTAACAGCTATATATGATGTCAGAGGGGTAGATTGGGGGAGGGGAGTTATTTTGAGGGGTATAAATGTCTAACTATTACATTGTTTTGTACACCTGAAACAACAAAAAAACAAAAACAAAAAAACAGAAAAAAAAGAATAACTTTGGTAGCAATTAAAAAAGATAGATGCTCTTTTTGCCTTTTGATAATACATAACTTAGCTGTGAATTCATAGAATCATTGACTTTGAGCTGGAATGGACCTAATTGGATTCTTGGTACAACTTCCTAATTTTACAAATAAATAGTCTGAGGCAGCAAAAGCTTGAATTGCTCAATGACACATATTTAATTAGGAGCCAGAAATTATGACCACAAAATACTTCAGAATCATTTAGGGTATATTTGTTGCAGAGAAACTAAGTTGTTTAGGACCCTATCTTGAAATATATCCTATCAATATAAAGGACTATTTTAGCCCAATTCTACTTTCTTATCTGCACTAGCAACTGCCTCCTTTTACCACTTGAAATAAGCTTTACGCCAAAGCAAGAGCCCTAATTCTTCACTGAATAGTACATATCATGTATATTTTTGGCATTTCAAAAAATGTCAAAATATTTATATAAAGAAGATGTATATTTCAATAACAATGAGAAAGCTGCTAGTCATTTTCCTGTGATGTTAACAGCAGGAACTCAGTTAAGATCTGATAAATCAATTAAATTGAATTTCACTTTCAAACATTTTAAAATAATGTTTTCTAACACTGACTGACTAAAAAAAGTCCATTTCAACCTCTAAAAGGGAGATGAAAGGGGAGATGAAAATAAAAAACAAGGGAAGAGGCTAAAGAACTTTGGGAATTTGCAAATTGGTGTGAGGATACCAAAGTTGTTCCAGTTTTTTTCTTTTAGGGGGCGGCAGGGGCGGCATTATGTCCAAGCCCACCCACCAGGCTGATTTGCAAGGACAACTTGATGCCATTACGTGTTCACTGACTGGGCAGAGTGGCTTTACCGCAGTGAGTCTCTGGGGGCATCAATCTGAAGGGGACCAAAGTTTTGCCACCCTGAAGTGCCTTTTGGGGTATTGATTTTAAGCTGGTTATTGAAAAACAAGACTCAGAAAAAATCTTTGACCGTCCCCCCCTCCCTGCCTAAGAGATTCAGATGAAAGGGCCTGTTTCAGGAAGGAAATCTTAGGATGCTCTCCTTCGCCTAATTTGAATTGAGTATGCTACATAGGAGGGCTCTAGGCAGGGGTCTGGTACCTAGATCACCCACTGTGTCTCACTGAAGCAAGAATCTGACTGACATGCACGCTCCACTCTTCCTCAACTGCCTGTAAGTTGCCTACTTCCTTTGAGAGCCCATCACTACCCACCTCCTCTTTTCTCCTTCGCCCAAAGTGACAAACATACCCAATTTTACCTCACTGTCTTTGGAATTTTCATGATTATGAGAATTCCCCATGCATGCGTATTAAAATTTTATTTTCTCCTGTTAATGTCTCTGCTAATCCATTAGCCTAGCTAGAGGAACTTAGGAGGAGGGAGGCAAAGTATTATATTTTTGAGTGCCCCAAAACCAAACAGGAANTTTTTTTTGGAAGGTTCTCCATGTATCAGTTGTGTCAGACACTGTTATATATGCTTTACATTTACAAATCCATTTAATCCTTACAATAACTCTATAGATAGGTACTATTATACTTTTTTTACAGATGAGAAAAAGGAGCCATGAGAGGTTATGTGACTCATTCATGGTTGCACTCCCAGATAGATGGAAAAGGGCACAATGAGACAATTCACAGAAGAGAAAATAAAATCATAAATGAAAAAATGTTTAAAATTGCCAGTAATCAAAGAAATGTACATTAAGACATTAAGTGTCATTTCATACTACACCTTCAGTGAGGCTGTAGTTAAATTGTCATTCTCAGATATCATGGCAACAAGGTAAATCAGTGTAAACTTTTAGGAAAGCCATTTGTCAATACTTATAAACAACCACAGAGAGGCTCCCTTGAATTCAGCAATCACACCCCTAGCATTTACTCTAAGAAAGTTATTCAAAATAAGAATTATATGAATAAAAAGCTTGCTGCAGTATTCTTTATGTTGTCAAATAGTGAAAACAACCTAAATTTCCAAATATAGGAAATTCTTAAATTAACAACGGTACATCAATGAAATGGAATATTATGTAGCCATTTAAACCATAATTATGAGTGATAACAGTAATATTAAACTGTTAAATGAAGTCAAGCGAAGTGAGCCAAATATGAAATTTTACCTATTTTATAGTTGCAATTATGTAAAATTATGTGTACATATGTTCAAGGATCAAAATGGAACATAAAATGAAAACACTTGAGATGTCAGGATGGCATAATTTTAAGTCATTTTTTTTCTTTTTTTTAAATCTTAACTCCCACGACCATTATTTATTATAAAGGTGAACCCTGATAGGCTTATCAGTAGGATTTCTGGACCACGGCCTCCAAACTTTTTGGCTCAGCTACCAGCAGGGTCCGGTCATGCTGGAGGAGGATCTTTAATCGCCTTCTTATCAACGAATTTCTGGTGAACGGCCTCCAGGGCTTTGGATATGGACTGGTGGGTTGAATAAATCCAAGCCACATGACCACCACCCTTCGCATGGACTTGGATGTCCAGGCCAGCAAATCGCCCCTTGCCCAGAAACAGAACAGGTTTCAGTAGCTTGAGCTGCAGCGAGCACGGCTCAATCATCTCCAGCGGCTAACCATTGACCTTGATGAGGCCGTTGCCTGGTTTGCAGTGTGCCAAGGCTATGGCCGTCCTTTTGCCGTTCAGACCTGCAGA